>NC_034597.1:88418655-88432021 GCF_900095145.1 Mus pahari
GGGGAGCAGGGGCAGGGATGGGGTATAGGGAACTTTCGGGATAGCATTTGAAATGTAAATAAAGAAAATAATAATAAATAAATTGAAATTATAGACTCATTAAAAAAAAAAAAAAAAAAGAGCCAGTTCTTACAAGTGTCCCCTGATTACCAAAGCACATTCACACATGTATCCTTCGGCTCCTTTTTGGTTGTCTCCCAGGTTTCTAAAATGACATTTCTGTATTAAAGATGGGTATTTATTCACAATTCTACAAGCGATGCGTGAGTGGTTGCTTTGTGGTATTGACCAATGCAAGTGTGAATCTTAGTCTGATCTTTGCTAATCTAGATTTTTCCATCAAATTGATACTTCCTTGAATTCCAGTACAGATTTTTTTTTCATATTTTGCTCATTCTATTCAAATATCCCTACATCCATCAAGTCAAAGACGTTCCCTGACTGTTTCTGAAGGTTTCGGAGTTCACTCGTGAGGCAGTTTTCTTACTAAGCATCTGCCTTCACTCCAGAGCTCCATTCACCATTAGATCTGCTTTCCATTGAGTCTCTCAGGGGGTCTAGGTAGTGTCTCTTATGCCACATAAGAAATGAGATACTTTTATTTTAGAATGCTATTTTTAACTAAATAGTCAACGATAATAATTTTACTGCAAAGACGGTAAGCATGGCTACATTTCAGTTTGTAAGGCCATCGGTTAGCTTTGGGACACCCATGATTTGCCAATTCTGTTGTTGGTTTTTCTGACAGATTTGAAATTCAAAACTGCTTAGTTTTATCAAATGCATTGTTTTGCATGTATATAATAAATGTGCTTCTGTTTCTATCACAATTTCAATATGGATGGTTCTACTAATACACATAACAATGATTATAGAACAGGAAGTCATTAATCTGAGAAGAAAGGGGGGATATAGGAAGAGTTATAGGGAAAACATGGAGAATTATCTAACTACAGCACTCATATAAATATAAGGTTTTGAAAGTTCCTAATGTTGAGACTTCACTGGCCTAGCATTCTACCACTTTTCGCATGATCTCATCCTTTGGAACAGCATGATAAGAAAGGCAATGATGAGAAACTCAAGGCAGATTGGTTAAGTCACATAAGAGTGAGTATCAAAAACAGAACTCACGCCTCAAATGTCCTAAAGCCCTGTTCTTAATTTTCACTACATTGCCCACCAAAGGGTTTAAAAATGTGAATCCACAAAGCTATGAGACAAATAGATGTTAGCTCATAGAAGTACCCATAATATGATCCAACCCTGTGATGTCATAACTAGTTTCAATGCTACATCAACATTAGGTATAAGAAAAATGATTTCCCCACCCAGAGAACCCTGGGAGACATTCTCTAAAACCCTGAGGAAGAACTATGCCCATTATATTAACATCAGTACTAAAACTAATCATGCACTTTCTTCTAACTCATGTATCAATTTTCTTACTGAAAAGAATCTAATTTAAAGGACTGGCTCAGTTAGTTTTCCCATTGCCACAACAAGAAAAGCAACTTAAGGAAGGAAGGAAGGGTTTGTTTTAGTTCCCAGCCTAAGAGGAGACAGTCTATGACAGAGAGAATGCAAGATAGCAGGGAGCTTCATCTTAGCAGAAGTGTGCCACAGTGACATACTCCTCATGTCTTGACAGAACAGGTTGTGTCTTTAAAAAAAACAAAAAACAACAACAACAACAACAAAAAAAAAACAGGAGGTAGAGCCAGGTTTTAAACCTCCATAGTCCATGCCAGCGACCCACTTTTTCCACATCCTAACATTCCCCAACGTTCTACTTGGCTTAAACCACAGCTAGGGTCTAAGTGTGTAAACACATTCAAATGTGGAATGCCTTGCACTCAAAAAGCTTCACCTCAGAACCCTTACCTCAAAAGTAGCCACACTCAAAGGTGTGTAATATTATTTGCCTGCATTCTTAGTGTTGGGAAATAAGTAGACCGTCCCCAGCAGATCACAGGGTGTGTCCTCTGCAGAACCACCCTCAAAAAGATGTTTTCTTTCTCTTCCAAAAGTTCTTTCCGACTTGGCATGAGGCGGAAATTTGAGTTCTGCTCCAGGAGCATCCTTTGTTTTTAAAAACCAATACTCACTTCCTCATTTTCTTTGGCAAAAAAAATTAAACAACAGTAATAGTAAAAACACTGGCACTGACCATTGATTGAGAACTCAGGGGAAGATTCAAAGTGGTACCAATTAAGTCACTTCACTGAATGGCTGCCCTCAAAAGGGACACTAAGGAAATTCATTTAACACAAATCTGTTCACAACCTCAAGCTTTTCTATTTCCTTTGCCTCTTTCTATGAGTTTACCATGCTTTTGTAAGAATTAGACAAAGGAGAACCTGATTTCAGTTTCCATTCTTGGTGGTTGGTTGGGTGGTTTGCGTTGCAAGTCTTTCTTTCCAAGGACCAAACGTGTGGCCCAATTTTATCCCCGCTTTCCCCTTTCCTGCCAAACACTTGTGAGTTTCCCCTAGTTCTTGAGCTTGCATGGTCACGCAATATCTTCTTTAAGAGGGAAAAATAGAAGAGCTCAAATAAAACAAACAGTTGATATTGATCTAAGCTCACTACAAAGGAGAGTCATTAAAGGAGGGATCATTATTTCTCTGATGTAATTTTTAATCGCCCCCACAATAAGTTCTCCACCCTGATGATGTGGTTGAATTCAGAGATTTGGGCTATTGTGTTGGAAGTTTCATGCTATATAGCTCAACTGAATCACTTCATGAATGTGGTCAAAGCGGGTTTCTTTGAGTCTTGTTTTTGTAAGTACTATCTTAGCCATAAGCTGTGTTTTGTTTTGGGACCCTGAACAAATAACTTGAATAACAAGAAACAGTTTATAGAAACGCAGCCACGTCAACAAGAAGTGAGTTTCCATTGACTAAATCCAACTGGGTCACATGTTTGGACCATTCAATTCACCTGGAAGAGAACAAAGCCTCCAGATAGGAGCTGCAGCTTAAGGACATTTCCCACCTTCTGTGTGTATATCTAGTGCCAATGTATCATCAACACAATAGCTTAATAAAATGAATAGTTTCAGCTTTGTTAAAGATAAAGGAATTCCATTTCACAGTGACAAGTCTTCAGAGTGTATTCCTCATTTAAGACAAATGGGGAAAACATATATGAATTATTATTTTGTTGAATTGATTTTACACTTACTGTATTCTACTGTAAATGTTGATCTACTTTTACTTTGATATTTGATGCGAGCTCTATCTAGAGATTAGGATGTTCCATCATTCCTTCACACAGAACTGCTCTTGCTCCCTTTCCTTCTTTGCTCTTTCTTTTCTTTTTTTCTTCCTTTATCTATATCATTTTATTAATTTTCTAAATTCATGTTATATCAACTAGACTAGATAAAACCCCTGTTAAAAGAAAACTAACAATAATTCAAAATACTGCAGATGAATCTATATTCAGAATAAGAAAGACAGTTTCATGTATGGACCAGTTTTGAAAGACGATGGAGAGACTGCAAACTTGGTCATGTTCAAATTCGCCTTTATTATCTCTGTTAATGTGATTGGCTAGAAAGAGGAAAAACACCTGAGAAGAAACAACAGAAGCCTGAGATAAGTTAAGAGGCAGAAAGAGAATATGTAATTACTCTAATGAGTGTGACTCTCATCACCTGTACAGATTACATCCAGGGTACAAACGGAGCTCACGTTCACCCAGAGGAACTGAACTTCTGGACGGTTGAGTATATGTACATACCCAATCTTCAAAGGGTGGTAGAAAATACGTCTTGGGAGCCCTGGGCTATATATAAATGGAGCTTACCACTGACTCCAAACACAAACCTAGACAAGAGTAACAAATGTCTCAGAACCCCCTAAAAACACTTCAATCACTGAGTGTGGAACTAATGTTTCAAATATAAACATACTAGGGAGTCCATAGCAACACATCACTAATTGGGCAGCTTAAATACTAGGAATTCATTTTTTAAAAATAATTCTATAAATGAAAGTATGGAATAGAGCAGTAGTGGGATTAATTTCCCCAGAGGTCTCTTTCCTTCACTTAGAAGTATCCATCTTTCGCCCAGGTCTTCATATAGTCTTCCTGTCTGTCACACCTTTCTTTCAATTTCCCCTTGTTACATGGACAAAATAGAATAGATCAGCCCCTAAGAAAATCACCTTTAAATTACTGTCTATCTCAAGACACATTTTGAAGCTTGAAGGGTTAAGTAGGACTTTAATATGGGAATTTTGAGATGATACAATGAAGGCCATAACTGATTGGGCCAGGTTTCTCCTCCTCTTCCTCCTCCCCTTCTCCACCTCCCATCCTCCTCCCCTCCTCCTCCTCCTTTTCCTCCTCTCTCCTCCTCCTACTCTTTCTCCTCCTTCTTCTCCTTCTCCTTTGTCTCCTCCTCCTCTTACTCCTTTCATCTTCTTTCTCCTCTTCCTCCTCTTTCTCCTCTTTTGTCCTTCTCATCCTCCCTTCTTGGTGTCTTTCTGGTTTTCTTCTCTGTGAAGTCACTTAGTTTTCATCCATAATTTACCCAAACCCTTTCTCCTGAACCTTCTTTGACACCACACATTGGTAATCTCAGGCAGCCCCTCCTACCACGGGACTTGATCTCTTATTTGCCATTCAGAGTTTTTTTCCTTACACCTTTTGAGTTTGTCCTTCTTGTTGGTGTTATTTCTCAAGCTCTATCTTCTCATTAGAAAATCACATTTAAACCTGTAGCCCAATCAGTCACTAGTGACTAGTATTTCCCAAATCCCTCCATCCAAGAAGTTATTGTTTCCAATCTTTTAACAAGTATTTCAAGCTGTATACTTTACACCTTCACTTGGACATCCAGGAGATTTGGGAATCTGACACATCTCAAATGGAAATGAGTCACCTGACTCCTGACTCCTTAGAATCCCCCTTGCTCTTCTCTGTTTAGTGTTGTTGGATAATAGAGCTGGTTTTAAATTTCCATTTACCTGGTGATCATCCTAGATGTATCCTCATAAGCAGCCCTGTCAATTCTAAATCATCTGTTCAACTTGTCCCCATTCGCCACTCCCTTGTTAATTATGGTTATAGCCCCAGTACTCATGATTTCCTGCATGAAATTTCTGCAGTGAAAGATTAGATTACTCCATACTACAGCTGCAGAGATCTTTTGAAAGCATGTGATGTGTGCTGTCACTACCCACTGCTGTTATTCACTCTGATCCCATTGTTGACAAGAAAAATCGACACAAACTTTTGAACTATGTGTGTCCAGGTACACCTTGTCACTCAGCCATCTACCCCAAACTGTGCAGTGACTGTGGTTCCACAGTGCTGTGGTGTGCCTGATTTTCCAACAGTCTCCCCATTGTCTCTGGATCCACATTGCTGTCTCCTTTCTTCACTATTTCCAAAATTTTCTTCACCTCATTTAAATAGCACTTCTTTCCTGAAATCCTCAAACATATCTCTTTCTCCTGAAGGCTTGTAGTTCCCTCCCTTGCCCCTATGATACCCTGTACCAAACTTCCTATTCATAATGATCATTCTAAATTCTTCAAGTCCAGGTAATGGTCATCCTCTTTCAAAGATGAAAAGTTTCACAGACCGATCTTCTTTATGCTGCAGCAATTTAAATAATGCCTGATTTACAGTGTCAATTACAGAATATGATCTATTTGAATTGCTAAGTCTGTTACAGGCCTGCCTACAGCAAATACTGGAAATAAGTTGTCTTAGTCAGGGTTTCTATTCCTGCACAAACATCATGACCAAGAAGCAAGTTGGGGAGGAAAGGGTTTATTCGGCTTACATTTCCATACTGCTGTTGATCACCCAAGGATGCAGGACTGGAACTCAAGCAGGTCAGGAAGCAGGAGCTGATACAGAAGCCATGGAGGGATGTTCTTTACTGGCTTGCCTCCCCTGGCTTGCTCAGCTTGCTCTCTTATAGAACCCAAGACTACCAGCCCAGGGATGGTCCCACCCACAAGGGGCCTCTCCCCCTTGATCACTAATTGAGAAAATACCTTACAGCTGGATCTCATGTAGGCATTTCCCCAACTAAAGCTCCTTTCTCTGTGATAACTCCAGCTGTGTCAAGTTGACACAAAATTAGCCAGTACATAAGTGAACCCTCCATTCTGTAGCACTGGGAGGCCACCTGGTCTATTGTCACCTGGTCTATTGTCACTATCCTGGCTCTAGACAATGGGATTGACTGACAATCCTGCATATCCCAGCTTCTACCCTCATTGGTGTCAACAAAACTTAGTGTGAAGAATTTAAAAATCAGGGAAGGGAGAGACACAGTTATATAAAGAAGTGAAAGAATCCTTAGGAGAAACCCAACATCAGCAAATGGGTAGCAAAAGCTCTGCTCTCCACAGATGGGCACATCATGGCCCATAGCTCCTATCCACAAGGGCAGTTTGAAAACTACTGCACAAACTAAGTCAGAAAGTCAGAGGCAAGAGGTAGTGTAGTGTAACTTATGGACAAGAGTTTGCAACTTTTAAGAACATTGTTGTTTTTTTTTTTTTCCTAGATCTAATCCTCAAGTTTCATCATCAGCTCTGCAGCAGATCACCGGTGACAACCTTCCCTGCCCCGCCCCATCTCCTGTGGATCCCACAGGTTTTCTTCTAACCTTCCTAATCCCACTTGTTGATCTGCCACAGTCCTCAACACCATCAAGTCCTCAGCTCTGTAGCCAGAAATCTTTCTGACCCTATCCCCAAGGGATCAAAAGTACCTTCTCCTCCAATCTCCCCTCCCCCAACTCACCTTCCTATCCCAGCTTCCACCACTAGCAGGAATTCCCCATGAACACACCAAGTAAGCAGGCTGGGAAAATGGTTAATGCACAACCATTACACTCTCCTAAAATCCAGAAAACCAGAACACCCACCCAGCAAAGACAAACTAAGAAGTCAGCATCTAGATCCATAATAACACCAAACCCAGATGCCTAGATGCCAGCATGAAAACAATCAACAACAGCCAGAGCAATATGTCTTCGCTAGAACCCAGCCGTTCTACTACAATATACCCTGAATATTCCAAAATAGCTGAAGCACAGAAAGGAAAAAAAAAAAAAAAAGACCTTAAAACCAAAAATAGGAAAAGGTTAGAAATCCTTAAAGAGGAAACGAATACATTCCTTAAAAAAAAAATCCAAGAAAAAAAAAAATCCAAGAAAAAAAAAAAAACAAAAAGCTGAAGGAAGCATATAAAAATATTCAAGACCAAAAAGTGGAAATAAAATTAGTAAAGAAACACAAACTGAGGGAATTCTGAAATTGAAATTTTCAGGAATTTAAACAGGAATTACAGAGGTGACGTTTTCCAAGAGAATACAAGAAATGGAAGAGACAATCTCAGGTACTGAAGATATAATAGAAGAAATGGATATATCAGCCATTTTTTTTAAACCTAAAAATTCTCCTGACATAAATTATTGAGAATATCTGGGATACTATGAAAAAGCCAAACCCAAGAATAATAGGAATAGAGGAAGGAGAAGAATCAAAGAGCCAGAAAATATTTTCTACAAAACTATAAAAGAAATTTTCTAACACAAATAAGGAGATGCCTATCAAAGTATGAGTAGCTTTCAGAACACCAAATAGATTGGAAAAGAAAGTCCCATCACCATATAATAATCAAAACACTAAATATATGGAACAAAGAGAGAATATTAAAAGTTGAAACAAAAAGACTAAGTAATGTATAAAGGAAGACTTATTATAATTATACCTGACTTCTCAATGGAGACCTAAAAGCCAGAAGGGCCTGGACAGATGTGCTGTAGAGTCTAAGAGATCACAGATGCTAGCCCAGACTACTATGCTCAACAAAACTTTCAGTCACAATAGATAGAATCAATGAGATATCCTATGATAAAGTAAAATTTGCACATTATCTTTCTATAGTTACACCTTTACAGAAGGTGCTAGAAAGAAAACTCTAAAAACCTTAGGAGGTTAACTATACCCATAAAAACACAGAAAGTAAATAATTTCAACCAGCGAAATATCACACACACACACACACACACACACACACACACACACACACACACACCTGACTACCACCACCAACCACAGGAATCAACAATTACTGCTCATTGATCTCTTTCAATATTCCCAGTAAAAAGACACAGAGTAGCAGAAAGTATGTGAAAGTAGGATCCATCCTTCTGCTGCACCCAGCAAACACTTCAATATCAAGGACAGACATTACTTCAGTGTAAAAGGTAGGGAAAATACATTTCAAGCAAATGGACCTAAAACATAAGCTTGTGTAGCCACTTCAAGAGCTAACAAAATGGACCTTTTACCAAAACCAACCAAAAGATATAAGGAAAACCACTATCTACTCATCAGAGGAAAAAATACACCAAGATAATATTTATGCCTCAAACACAAGGGTACCATGTTTGTAAAAGCAACACTACTGTAGTTTAAGTCATGACTTTAATACCTCCCCTCCCCCAACACACAACAATCAACAAGTCATCCAGACAAAAAATAAACAGAGAAGTATTGGGAACATTGGGACATTACAAACCAAATGAACCTGACATACTGATAGAACATTTCATGCAAACACGAAAGAATATACATTCTTCTCCTCATTAAACCATCTCCAATGTTGACACCATAAAAAACAAGTCTCAACATAAACAAGAAAATTGAAATAATTCTCTGCATCCTATCAGATCAGCTTGGATTAAAGCCAGATATCAACTATGACAGAAACAGCAGGAAATTTAAAAAACAAAAGCAAAAAAAAAAAAAAAAAAAAAAAAAAAAAAAAAAAAAAAAAAAAACACTTATGGAAACTGAAAAACTCCTAAGTGACTTTAAAAAAAAATGGGTTAAGACAGAAATGAAGAAAGAAATTAAAGACTTTCTGTAATTCAATGAAAATGCACATGCAACATATCCAAACTTATTAGACACAATGAAAGCATTGCTCAGGGAAATTTCATAGCACTAAGTGGTTACATAAATTACCAACTTAACAGCATACCTGAATGTTCTAGAGGAAAAGCAAGGAACCATACCCAAGAGGAATAGAGGGCAGGAAATGAAAAAACTGAGTCTGAAATCAATAAAGTAGAAACAGAATAATACAAGGGATCAATGAAAAAGACATTTTTTATTTTTTATTTTCTTTTTTTTTTTTTTTTAAAGAAAATCAGCAAGATAGACAAATCCTTAGTCAAACCAACTAAAAGGCAGAGACAGAAAATGCAAATTAACAAAATCAGAACCGAATAGAGGGGCATAGTAACAGAGACCAAGGAAATCCAGAGAATTATAAGGACATATTTAGAAACCTGTACTCTACCAAGTTGAAAAATCTAAAAGAAATGGAATTTTCTTGTTAGATAACACATATCAGAGTTAAATCAAAACCAAATAAAGAAAAAATTTAAATAGATGTAGAACCCCTAGTAAAATAGAAGCAGTCATTAATAGTCTCCCAACCCCAGTACTAGATGGTTTTAGTATAGAATTCTACCAGACTTTTAAAGAAATGTTAACACCAATACTCCTCACACTATTCCACAAAACAGAAAAAGAAGGACCATTCACTTATACACCAATACTTCTCACAGTATTCCACAAAACAGAAAAAGAAGGACCATTCACTTATGCGGCCACAGGAACACTGGCAGCCTAACCACATACAGAAGCAACAAAGAATGAGAAACTGCTCTCAGAGTTTCATTCATCCTGCTGCCCTAATCTGCACAGCAACGATAATATCCCCCTGTCCACGCTGCTGTAAGCACCCAGAGAGATGTTGTCTTTAGGGTTGAAAGGGAGATACGTATGAACAGAGCTGTTATTACAGATGATGACCTCAGCAGTCCGTAATTATGAGTGAAGATGAAAGTCATGGATAGATTAAGTCATTAGTTATTAGTGTGACTCTCTATGTGTTTAAAATATCTTTCCTTATTAAATCTTTAATGATACTAACAGGTGTCTAGATTGGTGTAGGTCAAGGTTTTTAATCACTTAATTCTGTAAGTTTATGCATATTTGTTGATTGTACAGTTTGTCCCTAGTATCTTTGAAGCTAGCGATCGAGCCAGGAGTTTCTGTTTGCTTTGCTAATTTATGGAAGTTTCATATCAAGACGGTCAAGTTAGAAACCCAGGCAGTAGTGAACTCTGGGGTATACTTCATCAAGCATACCCAAAACATAATTAATTTCTACTCTCAATTTCTTTGTCTTTGAAAACTAATAGCCACTTAAAATACAGAATATAGAATTTCATAGTTTTAAAGTTTCTTATTCTCTTTGGGAATAGTTCACCTAACCTCATCTAATAGAAGATCTTTTAATTATGTATAATGGTTCTTGACATGCATTCAATCCAGTTTTCATATCGTTTCTTTTCACTCATATTTATACTTTATGAATTTGTATAGTATTGAACTAAGTTATAGTGATATCAGGACCCAATAGGCACCTCCAGGGACAATTCTTTTATCTCTGAACGAGGTATTGGTTAGAAACAAATAAGCACGATAATTTAAGAAAGGCCCCATTTCCAAGGGGAAAAGCAGGTTGTAGCAGAAAAAGTTTAATAGTTTAAATTGCCCCCTCTATAAAAAGTGTTGAGATCTGAATGTCATATAACAAGAACTTTGGGCCATTTGCATACTACAGGCCTTCTCATGTGTTCCGTTACATGCAGTTTTATGAACAACTTTATGCTTTATACATCACAATAGCCTCTTAAATCTCTACTCAGTGGAGTCCACTTTAATATTCTAATGACCAAAGATCACCTTCAGATACTGGAGTGCCTCTGTCCCTGCCAGCAACCACAGTAGCATCAAAGGAGGAAGGGACTAGCAGCCTTCCTCTCTGTGGACTGCTTCTTTTCATGCGCTCACTTTGCCTTGCACTAGCCTTTCCCAGGCCTGCCTCTGGCTCTCCTGTCTCACTGTGATGATGAGCATTCACACAGCTGCCATAAAACATTTAAAAGCAAATCAGCTAACCATGATGAACATGATTTAGGTGTAGGGTTAGAGGTTTCAGTTATCTAAGCTCAGGGGGCTCTCAGCTCCACAGTTTTAATCTACGAGGGGCATTCATGTTCTGTTGGAGCATGAAAATATTATGCCATGGTTTTTTTGACCCACACCATCATCAACTTAATATGGTTCAACAAGTATATCTGATAGAACTCTGAGAAGCGAAATTATTTTTATAATCATAAATACTGAGACTACCATCTTACCTAAATACAATTTAGCTTTCAACTCTGAAAAAATATTCAAAAGATAATCCATCCTGAAGAGCCAAATAGTCAAGCAAGATTGACTTCTTTTTGTAAAGATAAATAGGCCCTCGTCTCATTAGTATGCAAATTTCTTTCATCTTTAATGAATTTTAAAATTATATGCCTACAAAACAACTGCTCTGACATTACTTTCTTTAGGACTTACTATCAGTACATGTTTGACTTGCATGCCTATTTTATAGTCCTATATACATGGGGTCATGCAAGCTCACTTGACCAGAAGCGGGTGTGAGTGGAACAAGTTTAAGGAGCCTTATTCTAGATTGCTGCGGAAGCTTTGGGTGAGGATAACTGTGTGTTTCTACTTCTAGTTCTTCATGATAGCGGCATCATTTGCTTTTACTTTTTGAATTTCACTATCTTACTTCATACATCATATAGATCCTGTAAGGTAATCAGTTATTGTTAATGATTCATAAAAACTGAAAATTTAGGAACATTTTTCCCCATAGAGCTTCAGAAAAAGATGTAAAATGTGACAGAGAAAAACAACATAATTTGTTTACCTTAAGATAATCATTAGTTATATTTGGTAACTGTAGTAGTGTTTTATCCAAGTATTTCTTGCTCTTATTGTATAGGTACAAAATGCTACAAGTACATATTTGAATAAAAAAAGTCATTGTGTGCTATCTTGTAATCTATACATTTTTATTTAAATATGTACTGCATACACAATTGGATTCACATATAATGATGTAACTAATCTATGATCATGAACAGTTTAAATTGTTTACAAGAGAAGACTTTTTATGTTAATTTGTTTTATTTGTATTTTAAATATAGTACGTGTGTATGGGGCAGGGTTAGCGTGTGTGTGTCATAGTGTGCATGTGAAGGTCAGAGGACAACGTTAAGGATTCAGTTCTTTCCTTCCACTGTGGGACTAAGGTCATCAGGCTTGTGTGGCAAGCACTCTATCCACTGAATCATTTTGTAACCCTATTTTGTACTTATGTAATAATACGATCTAAATGTTTGATGTTGAAATTTAAATGAAAATGAAATATAAAGTAAGCAAGCATAAAAATCTATCATCTATCTAGTTACATATTAAATTCTTTTTCTACACAAAGTAAACATTTCAGTATTTCCTTCTTTTTATTGTATGTATTTATGTGGATAGTGGTCTAAATAAAAGTGATACAGGACTGTGTTTTAATAGCAAGAAATTTTAATATGTATTAAACAATGTATTGCATTTTCTTGTTGTCAAGTATGTAATGTGATCATCAGAGTCTAGTTAAGTCTTACTGTTAAATGCTTACTGTTTTTTTCTGAATTCATTATTGGTCAATTAATCTTATACCAATAATATATTTTAGAGAGGCTGTGGTTTGGATACACTATATGAGAGAAGAATAAATAAATAAATTTAAAAAGAAAAGAAAAGAACTCTGAGAAGGCAGCCTGGCAGGTCAGGTCTACCGTCTGACAGTTGCTCTTTGTTTGTTTAATTTAATTTTGTCAAGCTGACAAAAGATAGAATTATGTGAGAATATGCCTGTACCCAGGTTGTCTGTAGAAAGGAGAAGGGCGTTTTCTTGTTTAATGGTTGAGATAGAAGTATTCAGCCTATTGTGGATGGTGTTACTGCTGGGTAGGTGGTCCTGGGTATATAAGTGAATGAACTGAACAAGCCAAAGGGACCAAGCCAGGAAGCTGTACTCTTCTCTGGCCCCTGCCTTGAGTTCCTTCCCTGATTTCCTTGGGTGATGTGGAAATGGAAGTCAAATAAACCCATTCTTCTCCAAGTTGCGTTCAGCCACGATATCTTATTACTGCAATAGAAATTCTAAGAGATCAGCTAGGACAGTTTCTATTATAATATCCAAAGCAAAAACAAAGACAAACACCAGAAGCATTTTCTAGTTCCATATTTTCTCTTTATGGTTTATGAACTGCAGTTAGTAACATCACTTATTTTCAGCTAAGCATTTCTGAAGAAGAAGAAGAAGAAGAAGAAGAAGAAGAAGAAGAAGAAGAAGAAGAAGAAGAAGAAGAAGAAGAAGAAGAAGAAGAAGAAGAAGAAGAAGA
>NC_034597.1:88432091-88460034 GCF_900095145.1 Mus pahari
AGGAGGAGGAGGAGGAGGAGGAGGAGGAGGAGGAGGAAAAAAAGAAAAAGAAAAACAAAAACAAAAAAGCAAATTTCTTCTCATTCCAAAAGAAGAGCTTTCCCTCCAAATGCTTTGTCTGTAATTTGGAAAATAGCATACACCACACCAATCAGGGAACTCTCAATATTTATTAGCATATTAAAGGCTCTGAGAAGTCCCTTAGCAAAAGCCTTTGTTTAACTTATTTGCCTTCAGGTTTCATAAATTTATTTGACGAGAGTAACATCTAATCCGAAAGAGCTAATGTTTAATGAAACAAGAACTCCTTGGCAAACACTACCCCACTAGCATTAAGGAAAGTCTATTCTGTCTTCACAGTAGATTAAACAAACAGCATCTTAATATCTGTTAGAAACAGCACAATTTGTGCAGGTGTCCAGAACACTGTACAAATTTCATTTACTGATGAAATAACAAATAGGGAAGCCATCGTATAAAGAAACACTCTGCTGCTTGCCAGAATACACACAGGACTGAGACATACTGGAACCAAAGCTCACAAGTTCTGACAATGATTTCCAAGCTGTGTTTACAAACAGATCTGAACTGCAAATAATTTTCAGGGGCCATTTCTAATGGAAGCGTCTATTTGAGAACTAAGGAGAAAGGGGTCTTCCTTGAGCCAGAAATAAAGGATCAGGGTTTGGACTATGTCATGGCAGGTCATTGCCATCAATACTTGAGAAAAGGACACTCTGAAAATCTCCCAAGACTGTAGCCATTCAGAGAGCTCCATTCTCAGCTCAAAATCTCATGAAAAGGAATAAGAGATGAATGTACAGCTTTCTGTTGGCAAGATTCTGACCCTGAGAGAATGACTCTCTGTCATTTCTGGGGTTAAATAGATTTATGGATTCTGAATGTTGTCAGGGTAATGGGTAGATTCTAAGCATTTTGGAATTAGAAGCCATATGACACTCTAACCACATTCAGAGAATGCCTGTGTAGCCTCTGCCAGGGGAGAGAGGCAGGGAGCGGTGAGGTGAGACCTAACAATCAGATGTATGGACTCGCTCACTCCCTCCCAGTTATTGTTCAATACGCTCCTGCTGCAGGGCCGCGTTGCTCCTGTCACAAACAATATCTCTTATTTCAGAGCACCGTAAAACATACCTCAAGGCCAAGAGAGAGTTGTCAAATAAAAATGAAGAGCCTTTGGCAAAAAAAGTGCTCTTAAGATGTTTACCTTCTCATACCTAATGGTTTTAGATCATATCTTATTAGCCTAGGAGACCATTATATAAAGTACAATTAAGATCTCCTTGACATTTCTAGGCCTTCCAACTCAGCTTTGCTAATAGCTACAGATTTATTGCTTTCTTTCTTTGCTTTTCATCATCATTATTATTTTTTTTTATCATTTTTAATGCCACACAGTGTTGGAAATGCAGCTTACAATAATGGGGACTACCCAGGGTGCACTTCCGTAATTACACAGAATGTCAACTGCCTCTCAAGCTGAGTCCTGTGTTGATGGCGTTTTGGTGACACTCTCGCTTGGGCAGCGTGTGGGAAGGACACCTCTCCCTGCAGGCTTTTGCTTGTCTCCAGGGCTGTCCAAAAATGTATCCTTTACACCTCCCGTTTGATCTCTTCAGCTGCTCTACTATTTCCCAGTACTGTAAGGAATTAAAGCTGAGTTAAAGGCCAGTCACAACCCCAAGCGCCCCACTGCACTGACGCCATTGTCTTGTTTCGTTTTGTTTCTTGGTCAAGAAATACCTACTATTTATCCAGCTCTGTTCTAGGCATTAAGGATACAACGTTTAGTAAGTCTGTTTGCTGAAATACAGTTAGAACATCTTTCTACCCACAGGAGGATTTCTTTGCACACACACACACACACACACACACACACACACACACACACACACACTTCCCACTGGTATTAACATTTGAACCATAGGCTTCTATTCTGTACCTGTGAACAGTTTTCATTTTTCTCCTGTGGGCTCCTGCTCTCCACACTGCTCATCATCAGTAGTCTTTACCTGGTTCGTGTTTTGCTAAATGAGTGCTAGCTCACAGTTACATAGCACCAACCCTCTACCCAGCTCTGTAATAGCTTAGAATATACCTCATGTTATTAAATCCTCAGAGAAACTACAGGGTAGATTTTATTTTATTTTATTTTTTATCTCCAATGTGTATGAGAGGAAACTGAGACATAAGGAGAAATTGTCTTGTGGCTAACAAGCTAAGATTCTGAACTTAAACCTCAACTATGTACAGCCTAATATTGCTGGGCCCTTAGGGAGGAAGCCATCATACAGGATAATAGTAAATGAAACTAAACACTATAGAACACAAAACAAAACAGACGATTCGTGTACATTGTAAAACTAGAAAGACTGAAAATGTAGAGGCTCTGGAGGGAAAAAACAGAGTTCTCTTAACTGTTGTTTTCTAAGGAGCATAGGGGTTAAAACAGGACCATCCTGAGCATGATCTGTAATTGGTTTTAAAACACACAACACTCAGGCTCAAGTTACTGGCCTAGTGCGCCTGGACTCATGCCACAGAAGACAAAAAAAAAAAAATCTGTTGAACTAACTAATTTTGTTCTGTCTCTAAAGACTTCACTATTACTAAAGACTAGATAGGTTAGTTGCCTTCCTGCCCTGGCACTGGAAGGAAGCCTACTTGGAAGCCCGTATTTGTTATCTCAGTGGCTCGAACCATTGGATACAAATGATGCATTCCTTTGATAATTATTAAAAGTGGAAGCTGAAGGAGGAACCATATTACACGCACGCACGCACGCACGCACGCACAGACCACCAAGCAGGTTGACGAAAGGACCCAGGGTGGAAGCACCTGCCAGCAGTTGTTCCCCAGGTACCCGTAGGGGACCTGGAAGGAAGCCGGCAGCAAGCAAGCAGGCTCACTTCTCCTGGAGACACAGGATCTCAGAAAGTGCAAGCTGGACACTGGGAGGTCTTCAAAATCACTGCTCAGCCTTCCTGACGTCCAAGAAGCACGGCCATGCTCATGGCCAAGACCACAGACAGTGGGTTTCCCGGGTGGAGCACTCAGACTTTTACTTGCTTGGCTGGTTAAGGAGTAAGTTTGGTGACGTCCCTGGATTTCTTCAGGGTTAAATAATGAAAGACTTGAAAAAAAAAAAAAAAGCAGTGTTTTTGAGTACATTCCACTTTCATTCCCATTGTCTTTGAATAAAACGAATTGCATACTGTTTACATTCTCCTCAAACTACTTATGTGACCCTGCTTCCCTTTTATTCTGAGTTCAAATCCATCCAATATTCATCAAAATGAGCTCCAACTTCTCTCTCTCTCTCTCTCTCTCTCTCTCTCTCTCTCTCTCTCTCTCTCTCTCTCTCTCTCCTTTATTTATTTCTGTTTTGAAACAAGGCATCACTGTTTATAGCCAATGCTAGTCTAAAACTAGAGATCTTCCCACCCCAGTCTCTCATAGGCTTGTTATGACAGGCAACTCTCTGGGACCAGATGTTAAGCCTGTTTTTGGTCTCATGTAAACATTGTTGAGCTACAAGTTATTATTATAACATTTTTATACATTTATGCAGTTTTGTTGGTTCACAAACTGAAAGAAAGAAAGAAAGAAAGAAAGAAAGAAAGAAAGAAAGAAAGAAAGAAAGAAAGAAAGAAAGAAAGAAAGAAAGAAAAGGGGAGGGAGGAAAGGTTACAAGGTAGAGGTGGACCAGTGGGTGAAAGACTAACAAACAGGATGGTAGAATGGGAAAGCCCAAAACAAGAATGTCATAAGGCAACCCCCACAGTAAAACTATGACGAAGTCTTTCTAGGTGTTTAGAGCCAGTGTGAACCTATTGTCGTAGCAAATGTTCTTGTAGCTAAAAGGAAAATGCTAAAAAAAAAAAAAATTCAGCAAAAATTTGAGTAACATTATTTCTTCTTAGATTGTTGATTGAAACTCCAGCCCAATCAGAATTCACTACACTCTGGAGTACTCGGGGGTGGGGGGCAGGGTGGAGGGGAATCTGAACTGTAGACTCAAAAGGATCTGCAGGCAGCCTCTGCCACCTGAGCAGAAGATGGGCAAGGTGCTTCCTAGCCCAGAAAGCAAGCCTTATTGATTGATTGATTGATTGATTGATTGATTGATTTAGTAGCTCCTGTGTGTTGATTATTCACCTCCAGATTTCTCATGAACTATGAACTACTTCTTCCCAGAATGGAGAGCTGGACGTCAGCAGGTGCTGCTGGGTAATAAGTCCATCGCCTGTAACTTTCCCACAGGGGTAAACTTGTTCAGTGTCACTGTTGATGAACTCCCACTGGTGAACCAGTGTGGGGGGAAAGTGGAATTTTCCCCAGGCCCCTTCCTCTGCTGTACTTTGTAACCTAAGAGATGTTTCCATGAGGAAGCAAGTTACTTTGTGATGTACGGAGACACTCAAGCACACATGTTCCTTTAGAGTTTAACCAATAATACAAACCTTCATCCAATATTATCTCATGTAGCAGACGAGTAGATGCCTAGTTTGGGGTTTCAGAGGACAGAGAGGAGCAGAGGTCTTAGCAGTTCTTCCGCTGGCATCAGGATCTTACAGGATGCCACCATCCACCACTCTGCAAAGCACTCAGATCGTGAGCCACCTACAGTCCACAGCTCTGGAGAAAGTTACATACTGTAGATGATTACATGAGTACCAGCGTCCACCGCACTTAGGAACTAGCTTCCTGCTGAATCAATGCTTTCCCCCACATACAGGAAACAAACTGGAAAAATCACATTGGTTATCTAATAACTCTAGTTAATATTTCCATGTTGAAACAAAAAGCGAATTCACTCTCCAAACTCCTTTTCTGAGGTGATTTCTTTCAACGCTGCACACCTACCTGCATTTGAAGTTATTCCTGAGGAGATTAAAGTCATTGGAATTTATTTCCCCTGTTTCATCTTTATTCAAAATTACTCATGTCTTTCCATTTCCATTTTGTTATGGAAATCAGTGTCATCGTGTGAATGGCGTGGGCCCACAGCTCAGCGTGCACTTTGAGACACTTTGGCAGGTGATGTTTGCATTCATTCATTTTCTAAGAAAGCTGTCTGGAACTTAACAGAAATGTGATTTGGATCATCTAGTTTGGGTTCCAGGTGCTTAGATTCCCGGAACATATTGCATTCTATTTTCTCTTCATTTCTATAGGCAATTGGTTTCAAACTGAGAGAGAACTGTGCAGGCACAATCTACTTTTACAGAATCCAGGAACCCCCCTATACTCTCCATATCATTACAACCGGGCATTCTTTTCCTTTGTCTATAAGACAAATTTGTATAAAGACTATTTGGGTTTGTTGAGGTGGAATATTGACTCTCTTGGTTATCTGGAGCTGGGTTCAAGTACCTGGGTTCAGTTTCTGATACAAAAAAAAAACAAAAGGTCTTCCTTCTTGGTTTTCTTGTGTTTTGCAAAAAAATAAAAAAAATAAAAATAAAATAAAGAAGGAAGACCTTTTGTTTTCTTGTATCAGAAACTGAACCCAGGTATTTGAACCCTGGATACTTCATTCCTCCTTAGAATAGGGAACAAAATATCCATGAAAGGAGTTACAGCGTCAAAGTTCGGAGCTAAGACGAAAGGATGGACTCTCCAGAGACTACCCCAACCGGCAATCCATCCCATCATCAGCCACCAAACCCAGACACTATTGGACATGCCAGCAAGATTTTGGTGAAGGAACCCTGATATAGTGGCCTCTTGTGAGGCTATGCCAGTGCCTGGCAAACACAGAAGTAGATGCTCACAGTCAGCTACTAGATGGAACACAGGGCCCCCAATGAAGGAGCTGAAGGGGGCTGCAACCCTATAGGAGGAACAACAGTATGAACTAACCAGTACCCCCCAGAGCTCGTGTCTCTAGCTGCATATATAGCAGAAGATGGCCTAGTCGGACATCATTGGGAAGAGAGGCCCCTTGGTCTTGCAAACTTTATATGCCCCAGTACAGGGGAAGGCCAGGGCCAAGAAGTGGGAGTGGGTGGGTTAGGGGAGCAGGGGCGGGGTGGGGGGTATAGGGAACTTTCAGGATAGCATATGAAATGTAAATAAAGAAAATAGCTAATAAAAAAAAATTAAAAAGAAAAGAAAAGGTTGGCTATATGACGGAATCCTGAGTAAGGTCGTCCACCTCAGCCATCGCCGATTTCTTTGGTCAGATTAGCCTGGTAGCCTTTTTGTCTGATGGACAGTTGTGGTGAGTGGTGATCAGTGCTCCCGCTAATTCTACGGCAATGCCAGGTTAGGTCAGCACTAGCTAAAGGCTCTGTCAGCCAAGGTCTGTGTGCCTTCCCCAGACTGTCATTCCATTGCTCTGACCACCATGCAGTGCGTCATGCTCCTCATAGGGCTTATTATTCTTTACAGATGAGAAATTTGCTTCTTACATAGGCACTCATGTTTTGCGTGTATGTGGAATTTGGCCTGTGGGGAAATTGAACAGAATGGAAACAGAATAAATATATACTGAGACCCTGATATGTACCGATGCTGGCTTGGTAGATTACATACAACATTCAGAACCAAATGAAGACTAGAAAAGAGTTTATTATGTAAATAGGGAGATGGAAGCCATAGAAATCAAGTCAGTCTCCAACTACACTTAGCTAGAGAAGGGAAGGAGTAAGAGAATTGGGGATGACTTAGGCTCACCCATTTCTCACACTCAAGGGTCTAAGTCAGCGGCCTCTGCCAGTGTCCTGCATATTCACCCTCCCCACAAAGAGAAGCAAGAGTATTTGGGATGTCATAGATGCGGGGACCCAGGAGAGCTGGTCCCCATTTCCATGGAGATAGATGATGGTACACACAGTCATTTTCTCATCTCTTTGGAACCAAGTTATGTGTAAAGGGAAAAGTTAAAGGGAACTAGTCTTAGTTATTTAAGTGACCTGTAACACAGTGCTGCAGACCCCTGGCTCAAGCAACTGTCACTTCTGGTCTCACAAGTCTGGAGTCGGAAAGTCCAAATTGGAGATGCCAAGGGTCAGTCAACCTGAGAAAAAGAATCTGAGGAAAGAGTCCGATGTGGTTCCTCTCTTGGTCTTCGCATTGTCATCTTGATAATCTTGATACTAGTCATATTAGTACTTGGTGCCTTCATTTTACCTCAGTTACTCCTTTGGAAACCCCATTTCTAAATGAGGTCTCATTCCAAGGTGTTCACTTAGAACGCTTAGGTTCCGGTGCTATAGAAGGTACAGTTTTAGAAAACACAATGTGTTTGGGTGTGATGGTGTATGTGTGCTTATGCTTATCTTGGGAACAATGATAAGATAAGCTTTGCTCTCCCTTTTTATAGAATGCTTCCCTTCATAATTTACCTCAACCGTAAAAAGGTTGGTGAAAGAAATAAATGTTTTATTCCTCTTCTGACCTATTAGTGTAGGGCAGAACAGAGGAGACGGAATCTCAGAGATACTTTGAATGGAGAGGTATTCAGGTGCAGATTTGCCTGGAATCATTTCCAAGGGTCAAGGACACCGGTTTTGTTTAATAAGATTCAAATACTTACAAGAAAAGAGATAAGAAAGATCTCCGAGGTCAAGTTGGTGGTTAATGTTGCTTCCTTATCTATGCTGATAACACTCCTGGTGCTCCATGCAGAGTGTGGGCTACACCACAATGAGTAAAGCAGAGAGATAAAACAGATGGAGGCATGCTTTTTATGCACACACTGTATGCCCTGGATGCACTGGAAAGGGAGAGGGAGAAAGACAGAGGGAAGAAAGAGAGAAAAGAAGAGGGAGAGGGAGAGGGAGAGGGAGAGGGAGGAGAGGGAGAGGGAGAGGGAGAGGGAAAGAGTTCATCTACCTGATAAAAAAGAACCAGGAACATGTGTAGAGAGAACAGGAAAGGAAGAATAAGCAATATATCTCTGGACATATTTTTAGAGATTAATAGCCATTTCTCAGAATGGACAAAGATATGATTAAGTTAACAAAAATCTAAAATCTCATAGGAGTCTCTAACCTATCAGGACCTAATTTATTTAATTTTACTCTAAAAATCTGAGGGAGCATCTCTATGAAAGGCAGGAGATTTCCTAGCAGTGAGATCTCAGGCCCAGATGCCCAAGTCATCCAAGTTCTGACCTCCACAACATCCATTTTGTTTTATCAAACGTCCTATCAGAGCGCTCTTCACCTCCCTATGATGGGTAGGAAGAGTAATATTTATGCTTAGGTTTTATCCACTTCTGTGAGAGTGGTAAGACATTTTCCTTGGTAAGACTCTTCCAGAATCACAGCGCGGCATCACATTGACTTCTGCATCTCAAGAGCAATGCCCACATAGTAGCAGCAAGGGGCCTGTTGCTACATCCCTATGCCAGTGTCCTTTCCTGCCCAACCATCCCATCGTTGCTGACATGGCTGATGTTTGCTCCCCTTTATTTTCTTCACACCCTTGGGAAATAAAGCCCGCTAGCTGCCCGAAGAGGCATAGCAAGCTGTTGAGATTTCAATAGTTTAATAGTTTATCTTGCTGGGATAAAGCACTGACCAAAAGCAACTTGGCAAGAAAGAAAGTGGTCTGTTTTGTCTTAAAGTTCCCAGGACACTGTTCATCACTGAAACAAGGCAGGCAGGAACTCAGGGAAGGAAGTTGAAGGCAGGAACTCAACCACAAGCCCAGAGGAATGGTCATTGCTTACTGGCTTGCTTACTATGGCTCGCTCAGTTTTCTTTCTGCTAAGACCCAGAGCTACCTTCTCAGGAGTGGTAATGGCTACATCAATCATACACACACACACACACACACACACACACACACACACACACACACACACATACTCATACACATACACAAATATACATACATATATATACACCCACAGAGTTGCTTAGAGGCAATCCTGATGGAGACAACTGAGTTTCTGTCTTTCCAAATAGATGAATCTAGCTTCTGTCAAATTGAGAAAAACTAACAAGAACAGATGGGAAGGCTCAAACTCCTAATATTGATGACTATAAGGACCCAACAGATCATATGCAAATGTCTATATTACTTTCATTATCTATCTCCCAACTGTTTGTGGCTGTCACAAACTCTGAGAGGACACAATCCAGAAGACTTTTAGTTGCTAAGAGCCAGCCTCAACTCCTCTCTTTTTCTAGTCATGCCTAGTATTAAAGATGCCGCGTTTGAAGCTGACTTTCCAAAACTGCCCAAAACCTAGATAACACGTCTTACTGTTGTTACTCACTTATCTACACCAGTATAAAGTATTTCTCTGTTTCAGATGATACATACCCAGTTTTTCTTCTTCTAAAAATAAGTTATTAATTCATATTCCTTTAAAAAACAACTTTGAAAATACTCATGGAATATTAGTTGATTGAAAAAGAGATACATCATTCCAAAATTCTTTCCAAATTGTTTTTGGTTTTAACCAATACTTTGAGTTGCAATGTCTTTTTTTTTCCTTTGTCTAATCTAAATTTCCATGGACTCAGTGATAAGGTGTGAGGATATGAGAAAGCCATGAGGTTTTTCTATAAGCACGCAGTATTCTCTACAAGACACAGTGAGGAATAGCTAGCAATATGCTATACCCTGCTTCATGGGGAGTTAATAGCTTGCTTTTCTGGTGTGGTGTCGTTTTTCTATCTCTCCTCCTTACATGCATTCTGCAGAGAGCTAGGACTGTGTTTGATTATACATGCAGGGAAGTGCCCATGATGGTGTCAAAAGACTGTACATGTATCTTCCCATGCATATTTTATCTAATAAAGAGGAGCTTAATGAAAAGGGTAATAGTATTCATAAAGAGACTATATATTAGATTTCCCAAAGGAGTATTTTTGATAACAAATAGCACTCCAGATCTGGGCCCACAGCCCTGAAGATGGATCAAAGGAAGTCTGGGCACAAGCTGTGATGAGCTAAAAATAGTGGAAAGAAGTAAAATTTCCAAGAATTAACTTTTCAACAATATGCAAACTACAGGAAAACGTCCTAAAGAAAAAAATGGAAGGGCTTACCAAAGTAATGAAGGTAGTCTTCTGAGTGTTGGTAGAACCAGAAATTTCTATTTAGGTAGAATAGAGACCATTTTTTCCATACACAGTACAGTCAATTTTTTTCTGGAGATTATTAAATTTATTTGAAATATTGTCTCCCTGTATATTCAAACCTGACCTGGAACTCGCTCTACAGACCGATCTGGTCTTCGGCTTGAAACAGCTCTCAAAGGCACAGATTAAAGCTATACAGCCGCATGCTGTTGTCATTATGACCCTTATTTTTAAAACAATTATTTAAGATTTGTCTATTTGTATTTTATGCGTGTGAGAATTTGTCATGTATGTCTGCGCACTACATGCAATGCAGTGTCTGGCAGAGGCCAGAAGAGGGCATCAGATGCCCTAGAATTGGAGCTGTAGAAGGTTGTGAGTCACCTTGTGAGTACTGGGAATTGAACTCAGGTCTCTTTACCAGCAACAGGTATAGAATGGTTCAGCCTTCTCGTTAGTCCTTCATTTACGTATGTCCTTCTCTCTCTCTCTCTCTCTCTCTCTCTCTCTCTCTCTCTCTCTCTCTCTCTCTATCTGTGTGTGTGTGTGTGTGTGTTGGTGTATGTGCATGTTTATGTAGCTGTGAGTATCTGCTTGTGTATGTACAGATGCATAGAAGAGAGCCTTGGGTGTCTGCCTCTCCCACTTTCCACTTACTCCTCTCTGAGGGTGTGTCCTTCTATGAATCTAAGGCTTGCATTTTCTTAGCGAGGCTGTAATCTAGTAAGATCCAGAGAGCACCAAGATCCTCAGAGCTGGCACTGAGGTGTGCCCTGCATGCCAGGTTTGCTATACAGGCATTGGGATCTGAACTCTAGTTCTCATGCTTGCAAGGCAAGTGTTCTTAACTGTTCTTTTTTTTTTCTCTTAACTGTTGAGCCATGTTTCCAACCCCAGAAGAATTTTAATTTATAGATGTTCTTGTATTTACATCAAGTAACACGCCACGTATTATATAACAAAATCCATTGCATCTTGTCCCTCAGGGGAATCAGTACAAGAATTAAAAAAAAATCATAACACCTTTTTTAAAGAATTGTAAGTTTTCTTCTATATATTATTCTCAACCAGCTACAGTGTTTCAGATGTGGTATCTGTTTTCCCAAAGACCCATCATAATCAAGGACTTAGATCCCAAAGTGATTCTGTTGGGAGACAGAACCTTAAGAAGAGAGGGGCCAACTTGGGATCCATCTCAAGGGGAAGCTCCAAGGCCTGACACTATTACTGATGCTGTGGTGATAGACAGAAGCCTAGCATGACTGTTCCCAGCTGAGTGCCAACAATCAGCTGACGGAGACACATACACCCAACCAATGGACTGAAGTTGGAGTCCCCTGTGGTTAAATTAGGGGTAGGCTGTGAGAAGGTGAGGAAGAGCGTGATCCCACAGGAATACCAGCAGTCTCAACTAAGACAGACCCCCAAAATCTCTCAGACACTGAGCCACCAACCAAGCAGCATACACCAGCTGTTATGAGGTCCCTGACACATATACAGCAGAGGACTGCCTGGTCTGGCCTCAGTGAGAGAAGAAGCACCTAACCCTTGAGAGACTTGAGGGAGTGGGGAAGCCTGGCAGGGTGGGGTGGGATAGAGTAGAGGGTTGGGGCATCCTCTTGAAGACAGGGGGAGGAGGAATGGGATGAGGAACTGTTAGAGGGCGGACTGTGAGGGGGATAATGACTGGACTATAAAAAAAGATTAAAGATAAATATTTCTTTTAAGAAGAGAGTGGGGCTATTGAATGGGTCTTTGAGTATCTGGTTGCAGAAAGAAATTTATATGCTAACCCTTAGCAGTGCAGGTATAACCTTTGAAGATTGTCATGGAATCAATCCTAAAGTGCCCTTCCTTCTCTCTGTCCCCACTTGATCTGTGATCATTTGCTCTCACACACACTAACCATGGTAAGCCACCATCTCCCAACCATCCCAAGGAAACACACATAAACTTTTCAAAGCTCTGTGGATGGCACTCAGTTGACAAGCCACAGTGGGCCCCAAGAAGTGTAGAGACTAGAAAGAAAATGCCTGTCTCTCAAGGGGCGTTATATGCAGGGAGAAAAGCTGCCTGCTCACCATATGTAGAAGAGCCAAACTACAGAGGCTCTCTCTTCAACAACTCCCCAAAGCTCACTACGTAAGTTAGCAGCCTCGGGCATTTTGTTAAAGCACAGAGGAGAAGGTGACTACCGAGGTTGTTTGCAATAAAAGTGTTTCTTTAAGTCACTCAAGGCAAGTCTGGCATCCCTCGCTTTTTAGTGCTCTCCTCAGAAGCATGTAACAGCAAAACACCTCAACAGAAGGAGAATCTCAAAGAAAACACTTCAAAGCTAAACTAAGAAAGAGAGAACGTGATGGAGAATTATTTCCTGAGATAAGCCACTTTTTCTTATAACATAATTTAAAAGACTGAATGTAAACTGTGCTTGTGTAACAAACCATGGAATTAGAGAGCGTGTAAGACTGCCGGGTTTGATTCGGAAATCCATCCCATCATCAGCCACCAAACCCAGATACTAATGCTCATGCCAGCAAGATTCTGCTGAAGGGACCCTGATATAGTGGCCTCTTGTGAGGCTATGCCAGTGCCTGGCAAACACAGAAGTGGATGCTCACAGCCAGCTATTGGATGGAACACAGGGTCCCCAATGGAGGAGCTAGAGAAAGTACCCAAAGACCTGAAGGGGGATGCAACCCTGTTGGTGGAACAACAATATGAACTAACCAGTACCCCCTGAGCTTGTGTCTCTAGCTGCATATGTAGCAGAAGATGGCCTAATTGGCCATCATTGGGAATAGAGGCCCCTTGGTCTTGCAAACTTTATATGACCCATCACAAGGGAAGGCCTGGGCCAAGTAGTGGGAGTGGGTGGGTAGGGGAGCAGGGGCGGGGGGNGTATAGGGAACTTTCAGGATAGCATTTGAAATGTAAATAAAGAAAATAATAATAATAATTAAAAAAATAAATAAAAAAAAAAGACTGCCGGGTTTGGACTCAGTCAGAGAAGATACACCTAATCCTAGAGAGACTTGGAGCCCCAGGAAGTGGGGAAGTCTAGTGGAGTGGGGGTAGGGACATCTTCTTGGTGAAGGGAGTGGAGAGGTGATGTGGGATATGGAACAGTCAGAGGGTGAACCAGGAGGGGGGGTAAAGTCTAGACTGAAAAAAAAGATTAAAGAATAGATAGATAGATAGATAGATAGATAGATAGGTAGGTAGGTAGATAGATAGATAGATAGATAGATAGATAGATAGATAGATAGATAGATAGATAGACAGACAGACGGACAGACAGGCCTTTCTATGTCCCAGAAGCACCTCTGCAAACTCCAAGGCTTAGACTACTTACTCTCCCTACACCAGAGCAAACTGGGAGACCCTTCCCTTCCTAAAGCTGCATTGTCTTCTGTCATCAAAGGGGCTCCATGACCAATCATGTACCATAAGGGCAAGTCAGAAACTTGTTACAGGACAAAAGTAGTCGACTTGTTTTTAAATTTTTGAGTTTTAAAAACTGACTTGCTCATTGGATTGGAGGTATCTATTGGCAACTGGCGAGGTCACTGCTGGGTGTACAACTGAAAAAAAAAAAAAAAAGAGACCCTCTTGCCATAAGACTGTCAGCAGCAAATGGGTTAGAAGCGAGGAGCTGGAACATTGACCTTCTCCTCCATCCATGCGTGGCTGTTAGCAGTCAAGTTTTACACAGACATGGTACAGGAGTCTGTAGCTGCTATGCTTCCGTGAAAGTCATCAGACTAATATACACGTGTGTGAAATGTTCAGTTAGCAAAATTAACAAAAGAAGAAAAAAACGGCCTGACAAAGGCATTACAGTGCATTTCTATGAGCCGAGCGTGTGGGAGGTAGAGGCGGGAGGGTCAGTAGGTCAGGGCCATCCTCAGCTACACAGCAAGTCTGAGAGTCAGACAAGACTATCTGAGAACCTATCTCAAAAAAAAAAAAAGGCAAAAATAAGGAGTTAGTTATTCGATGCAATATTAACAAATGAACTCCACTGATCATTTTAATTTATAATAATTAGTATTTTAAGTTATTAAGTAAATAAAAATTACTAATTATTTTAAATTAATTGCCACTAAAACACACATAAACCTGTCTATGTTTGGGAATGGCACTCACTTGCTAAGCCACAATGTTCCCTAAGAAGAATAGAAAACGCTTGTCTCCCAAGAGGTCTCATATGCAGGGCAGGAAGCTACTTGTCCATTAAATGTATCCTTAATTAGAACTCTAGTAATATACTCTGTCCAGTTTGAAACTCCATCAGTGAGGCAATGAGATAGAACTTGGAAGAAGGCGTAGTCAAAAATGGGCAAAAAGGCATATGTCTGTGAACCCCAGTACTTGCTGAAGCAGAGGCGGAGGCAGGAGAATCAGGTCTAAAGCCAGCCTGGGCTACATCGCGAGACATCATCTCTACAAAACAAAACAAACAAAAATGCATCTATAGTGAGTTGGTTAAGAAAAAAAGTCCCACCGAGTAGAAGCTGCCTTTGTAGTTGGCAGGATTGAGAATGGAGCCTCCTGCCCGGCAGGCAGGGACTCTAATACCGTGTTACGTCTTTAGCCCTCTTGATTTCTCTGAGCCAGGGTCTCACTAACCTTCCCAGCCAGGTCTTGATATGATTCTCCAACCTCAGCCTCCCAAGCGACCAAGGGACTAGCATTACAAGCCTGTGCCACTGGGTTCGGCTTATTTTTTGATCGTTCTCTGTTCACTGATGGAGACGATAACGAAATCCAAGAAATTTGAATACTAATGAGAAGGTGAAGAACAACAACAACAAAAAACCCTGACACAACAGGATTTTCATAGCCAGGAAACTTACAACATTGATTCAAGGAGCTGTGTTGTCCAGATGCTTTTTTAAAAAAAAAAACTCTCTACTCAGCTCATTTTGTGAATGTTCTTCATACACTTAAGATTTAAAGAGGAGGTTAGACAAGATGACCTCTTGAATTATTTCCAGCCCTATATGAATGACAAGGAAGGGAACCACAGGTAAGATTTATAGCCAAAACACTGTAGAATATAGAAACACAGGCAAATGTTCAGTTGGCCCTGGTAATGCTCATTACTATGTTAAGGTAAAACAAAATCCCACTTTAATATTGCTGATTTATTTTAATAGGACCACTCATGGAAGATGTATTACCAGAGAAAGGTAAAATGGCTCACTTCGCCCGTGCAATTTAATCATCTGGGGATCCTCAACCCATCTCTGCTGATGTAGATGTTGACATGATCATTTGAATGAGTGTGCTGCAAATGCATGTTTTAAATCAAAGAGCATTGCCAAAAGAATAAGTGGGCAACTGAACGTGTTTTATATACGAAAATTGAGAAGATGTTTGATTGTAATGTACCTTTTTCAGAGGGCCTACATTTTCTGGCTGGATCTTATCAATCCTAGTCATTCAACAAGAATTTATTGACCTTTACTGTGTACCAAAAACTATTGGCAGCGCCGGAGACTCAACAGTGAACACGTCTGACAGATACAAACAAACAAAAATTCTATTTTAGATTTTTTTTTTTTAAATCTCACTTGCTTCTGTTGCTATGATAAGCACCATGACAACACCCCAAGAAATTCACCAAGGGAAGGGATTATCTAGCTTACACTTCAAGGTCATTATCCATCATGCAAAGAAATCAGGACAGGAGCCCAAAGCATGTAACTGGAGGCAGGAATGGAAGCGGGAAACATGGAGGGAGGTTGCTTACCAGCTTACTCTCTGTTTCACACTCAGTTTCAGTCCTCGTACAGCTCCAGCCCATCTGCGTAAGGATGGTACTACCCACAGTGGTCTGGACCCTCCTATATCAATTGGAAATCAGGAAAATGGCTCACAGACATGTCCCTGAGCCAATCTGATCCAAGCAATTCTTCAGCTGAAGTTCCCCTTACCGATCACTGTAGGTATGTGTGCATTGACCATTAAACTATGACAGGGACATTTTTTTCATAATCCCACAGACTTAAAGAAGAAAACAAGTAAGGCCTTTAGTAGAGTGTGTTGGGGTGGAATTGAGGAGGTAGAATTCAAAACTTCATAAATAATGTCATCATCGATGGTATGAACCAGAAATTTAGAAGACTAGAATCTTACTAAAGTTCTGCCAGCTGGCAGATAACTGTGCTTAGGCAAGGGACATGTAGGGACAGAACTTTTTAAAAAATGTCTATCAAAGAAGAATATTTCTCTAAGTATGACTATCTCTAATTCTTGAAGCCTATCAGTATATGGCATCACATAGCATAAAGAATTTTCTAGATGTGAAATTATGCTTAAGTGCTATAACACAAGAGCATTCAATAGTGTGCTGATAGGACCCATTTTATAATACCACGAATCCTTATGAATCCAGAACAGTGATACAGATGAGGGATGAAGCAGGGAGATTCAATAGAAAAGAAAGATTTGGCATGAAGGAAAATACTCCTTCATTATGGGAAGAGCCACGTGGGAAGAATGTAAAGAGTGTGCAGTCCCTGGGACCAAAGCCTTGCCTTAGTTAACACGTGAGACCTTAGTGCTACAACTTGGAAGGATTCATTTCTCAACTCAAATGGGTTCAAGAGCATACGCCTTCTTAGACCTTCCCCAAAGGGATGGAGCTCTGCCAACACTTGGGTTCAGCTTTGCAAGATTCTGATCGTAAGAATCAGCCGAGATGAGCTGTGAGGAATACACTGATGATGTTTTAAGCTGGAGAGGGTGTACTCATTTTCTACAATGGAAGACTAACGCATCACCACCGAACCGAGTATGGGAACCATTCACGGGCTCTCTCTGTCCTCCATTTCCCATAACTTCCCACTCCCATCCCCGAATGATAAACACTTACATCATATTTTTCCCTCTAGAACACGTGCTATACTAGTTTTTGGCTCTGTAGAATTCAGCCTCATCTCTTGGCAAATTGTTCCAAAATTCATCCCTCTTCCCCTGTCTGATTCCCTCTCTTGGTTTTCAGGATATCTTCCAAACAACTGATGACATACTTTTCTAGGAAAACGTTATGACAACTCTTTATTTAAAAACATTTCAAAGATTCCAAATACCCGACAGATTAAAATCCAGCTCCTCCTAAATAAAAACAAAAACAAAAACAAAAAACAAAAAACATGGCATTGGCTCTGGTCTAGATCTCCAACATTTCACCCCACTCCCCTGCCTCTCTCGTCGTTGGTAGAGGAATGGAGAAGTATAGTTTGCCATCAGGACCATTCTGCTGTCAGGATGTCTGAGACATCCCCAGATCTGATCTGTAGAGATGGAGAGATTGCAACTAGGGCTTCTTGGTCTTCCACATAGAGGAACAATCATGTAGCTAAGTAAGCTAATTTACTAACAATTGTGCTTCTTCTTGTGCACGCCTGGTATTCCTGTCTCCCTGGGAAATGGCCCAAAGTCTTTTCAACACTGACATAGGTCACTTCCCTGAATTTATACTCTGTAGTATCAATAGTACTTCTGGGCAGGACTGAGGTAATTGGCCAAGGGACAAATATTAACAGCATTTCCAGAGATGTGGTTGGTCTGTGGAGCCAGGCTTAAGAAAGAGATGGTGGGTGTATCCTTTTGTTTGAGGTGCTACAATAAATACCACAGACCACATGACTTAAACCACAGGCATTTATTGTTCACAGTTCTGCAAGCTGGGACGTCCTGATCAAGGAGCTGGCAGGTCTGTCTAGGACGACGTTAGTCCCATCACTGGAGCTCCACCCTCTGTCTGAAAGGCTCTGTTTCTAGCATCACACTAGTGATCAAAGCTACAACATGACTTTGGACAGTCATGGCTATTCAGCTCAGCAGTGGGCTCTGAGCTGACAGCTAGCTCACCTCTCTCACTGTATTTTGAGCCTGGAATTCCAGAAAGTTCTAGAATTCTGAATTTCAGCTCAGCCTGCCAGAATCTTATGAAGATATATTTATCTAGGCAGGAGAATAAGCCATATTTTATGTAACCAAGTTTGTGAACTTGGTTAACAACTTCTCTTTAGGTTCAAGTCCACATGGCTGTTTGGATCCTTTCTCTCATTCCACAAAAGTTAAATGGAGCAGATTCCTATCAACACACTGTGGCTTAATCCTTTTCCTTTCTGTTCTCTGGGTTCTTCTTATATTCTAGACAAGCTTGCCAATATTCCACACTGGGTTCAGGGCTAATTCCAATGCTTCCTCACACCAAGAAGCCTTCAGTAACTAGTCTCTCCAATATGCCCTACCAACTCAACATGTGCAAATGGGAAAGTGTTAACTGGGTCTCTTCTAAGCTGTCAGATGAAGAAAGGAGAGCACATTTTATTCATTCTGTTGTCTTACTCCTGTGGTTTCTGGTACATGTTATGGGTTTAATTAACATTTATAGAACCGAAAACAGCTAGCAAGCGATGAGTGCTTTAGTCAGAAGACATTCCACAAGTGCTTAAGGAATAACAGCACAAAGGGAAGAAAAAGATCATCTGTAGATGGAAGGGGGATGACAGGATCCTTATTCCAGGCCAAACAATAGTAAGAGTTGGTATTTCTCAATCAGTATTTGCCAGAAGCTACTATACAAATTCTATGCGTGTGACATTTACTTCTCCTGATTCTAGGAGGCATGAGCTACCATCTCCATGTTGTAAATTAGGAAAGTAAGGGATATTAAATAGTTTGCCTGAAGTCCCACAGCCAGTAGGTGCTGGAGACCAGAGGAGCCCAAAGCAACATCTCCCACGTATAGCAAAGGGGCTAAACCCATGGTTCTTTGTTGCAAAAAAGAGAAGCTACAAATAATCATGCATTAGTTAGTAGGAAGTAAGTAACACACATTGGGGAATTAAAACAGGGACATCACAAATGTGTAAACAATAAGACAGAGAACTGGGAGGGCAATTTGGATTCAAATAAGAGAATGAGAATGTACTTCATTGACAGCAGGGATGTGTCCCACAGGATGCTGGGAGGTCTTCTACAGAGGACCTCACTGCAGCGAGAATTTCTGGAAAGTTCCTAGCACAGGATGTGAGAAGAGAATGTATGGGGGATGATTGGGTCTTCAAATCCAAAAACACAAGTTTTACATTAAAATATTTTAAGACAGAGATTGCTCCTCACAACAGTTGTTCATTTGAAAGAGAAGTTACCATCTTTCCTGAAACGATACTTAAAGTCATTTAACATGTCAACTAATTGGAGTACATTGTTACTTTTGAGTTGATTGTTTTTTTTTAAAGTAACTATTTTTCTACTTGGAGAAAATATATATCCATGCCCAACGAACAGTAATTTGTGTGTGGTAGGCAAAAAGAAAATCTTTATAAGTGTGTGAACAGGGAATTTCTTTTTTTAAAAAATTAGATATTTTCTTTATTTGCATTTCAAATGTTATCACCTTTCCTGGCTTCCCCTCCAACCACCCCTCCCATCCCCCGCCCAACATCTCACCTGCCCCTGCTTACTAACCCACCCATTTCCACTTCCCTATCCTGGCATTCCCCTACCCTGGGGCATCAAGCTTTCACAGGACCAAGAGCCTCTCCTCTCATTGATGCCCAATAAGGCCATCCTCTGCTACATATGCAGCTAGAGCCATGATGAGATCCTCCATGTGTACTCTTTGGTTGGTGATTTAGTCCCTGGGAGTTCTGGGGGTACTGGTTGGTTTAGATTGTTCCTCCTATGGGGCTGCAAACCCGCTCGCTCCCTTCGGCCCTTTCTTTAGCGCCTCCAGGGAATTTCTTTATTCTAACTGAATTCCATGTTTATTTTCGTTCCCTATGCAATCAAATCTTAAAGATTTGATTTCAGCTAACACAGAGCACACTCCCCATTCACGTGGTCACTCCACTCTCTGTGAGTGGGTATTGAGGCCTGGACAAGGGCTGGAGGGAGGAAGGGCCACATACTTTTCTCCATCCAATTCCTCAGGCTTCTTACTGGACTCACCACAAGTTTGTTACGCACATTCTCTTTGGGTGCACGGGATCATGTTTTATTTTTCTGAACAGAGAGGTGTGTTGAGCGCTCTGGGATGGGTCTAGCCCAGCGGTCTCCTTGCCTTGAGGTCTGGGATTGGTGGAGACTCCTTCCTACTGCAAAGGCTGGGAACTCAGGTTGGCTTTATCTGTGTGCCCTCCGACTGAGTCCTGGGTTCTATGGCTCACACTTCAATGGGCACTGGCTTCACAGAAGTAGTCCACAGGCCCCTTCCCAGCTACCACAATGTCTAAATGTCACTTCTGGCTTTTGAGATTCTCCCTTCTTATCCAAGACAATCTTTTGCCTGGGGCAGGAATTTTTTAAAAACAAATTTTAATTAAAATACAGTTACATCATTTCCTCCATGAGCAATTGCTCAGTCTTCTGTCTCATTCATGATCCAGGCTTATGAAACATCACTGCCAGGAACAGAATATTTTGACTTTGCAATTTCTTTTCTTCCTTGGTATTATTTAAAAGAGCATTTCCTGGACCATCAAAAGGAGGCAATTCAAAAACTTCACAGTGCAGAGACACGCATCAGAGCTAAATGCAGTTTCTCACACTGGAAATCTCAACACTCAGGAGGCTGACATAGGAGGATTGCTTAAACCCCTAAGATAAAAGACAGTCGTGGCAACACAGTAAACCTAGTATGAAATAAAAAAATACTTAAAAAATAAGATTTCATACTAGGATAAACATGAGCATCCTAATTATTAATAATAATTCTTAGGTTTTCTTTCTTTCTTTCTTTCTTTCTTTCTTTTTTTTTTTAGAAATGTTAGTTGCGTTGTTATTAAAACTAGATTTTTTTCCCCTGGGATTTTTCTTTCTTCATACAGTTTATAGACCCCTGGCTTTAAAGGCAATTACAAAGACTAAGAATTATTTGTCCCTGACATTTATGTTGCTGATATCCCTTGTGTAGAGTTTTAAGTGTTAATTCATAGCTCTTACTAAATATAATAAGTCAACCAGTAACCCTAAAATAAAAAGTAAAGTTGGGTTAACCTCTCCCTGTAGTGGACTGTATTTTAATAGTATTTGTTATTGTTATTTATTTATGAGCACTTTCATATGTCTGTGTATAACGTGATAGAGGCGCCAGATTCCCTGGAGCTACAGTTGTAAATTTCCTGATGTGGGTGCTTATTGAACTCAGGTCCTCTTCACCCAGTATGTGCTCTTAACCACTCAGCCATCTTTCCAGCCCATGAGTTGTTGCTGTGGTTGTGGTTGTAGTTGGGGCTGTTGTCGTTGTGACATGGTCTTCACTGGGTAAAGAGCATATAACTATCACAAAATAATGATCCCTGAGTAGCCACTGTCTTTCCTTGGTGAAAGGGGGAAATTCAAGAAAGAACTCAACAGGCTGTGCCACTGGGCTAACACAACTAGCTTTTGCTGTGGTTAGGAAATGGCCTGGCATTCAGAGGTGAGCCTAGCATTTTCTGAACCTAGACATTCTTTTAGACAAGTTTAGGGTAAAGCTTAGGGTGTATGTGATGAGCAGATTGCAAAAGAATTCAAATCGTATTCTTACAAAAGTTTCCAGAAATTATGGACCCTTTTCAACAAAGTTTACAATTATAAAAAGATGAATAATTTCCAGTAAAAATCTATCAAGGAGATGGGATCCTTTAGACAATATATCATAAAATTCAGATGTAAAACCAGATGACACAATGAGAATAGTGGCTAACTTCCAATACACCTAGAGAAGCAGTAATTGCTTTATCGGTATGATACAATACTTTAAATTGGAGTGACAGAAAACTTATCTGTAATACTTCCCAGGCCTCATCTTTGTCTTTTTATTTTTTTTATTAAGAGTTGGTGCATTGCATATATAGCATATATATGCAAGACCTTGTTTTCAGCTACCAGACACATACTGAAAAGGAGATTCAAAGAAGAGACTACTTCTGCTCTGATTTTAGTTGTTCTTGGGACTTTGAGGAATTTCTTTAACTCCATTTGTCCTGACTATAAGAAAGGTAATTTCCAAGAATTTTGCGAGCATTAAAATTCCTGGTTCCGTACCTTTCCTCTTAATTCTAAAGTAGACACAGAGATATTTTGCATTACCTACATCAGAAGTCAATATAAAATCAAAGTTCTTTTATTCTGTAGAATCTGCAATGCTGTGTTTGTACAATTATTTGCTTAATGTCAGTTGCCCCGTGTGGTTCCAGGAGAGTGGAAAGGCTGTCTCTGATACACTGGGGTGATTTAAGGACCCAGGAAAGCTTATGGCACAGAGTTTATGTCCAGTGAATGGAAAGATTCAGCCTTGTATAGGGAATTGGAAATGTGTGAACAGCATCTCTACTCTGCTTTCTTGGGAAAATGAGCTGGAAACACACAGTCACATTTGATCATGCCAGTGCCAGACAGCATAGTCTTTTCCTAGAAGAGAGAGAGAGAGAGAAAAAAAAAAGACTGTACTATGGAGGTCCTCCAAGTATGGAACAAGATCAGCCATAGCCACATGGGTTGGGACTTGGTTAGAAATTTTATTGTTCTATGGAAGATGAAGTAACAGAAATATATGGCAGTGTCCAGCAGTCTCTGTGTCCACACACTCTCTTGTAGCCTCTGATAGACATCAGGGTCTAAGAGCCCTGTCTTTAACAGTCTCCCTTATTTATCTTATTCATGACTTACATGCATGTTCTTTGACTTCTCAGTCCAAAATGAAGTTCTCTCCATTCATCTTAGACAATGATAATAACGACAGCAGCAATAGCTAATGTTCCTCGAACATCCCTCTAGGCATTGGCTGTACTCCATAAGTCTTAGGGAAAGTTTTGAGCTAACACATATTAATTTTATATGTTACAAAAAAATCTCCAAATTTTTATTGACTTTTCCCATATTTGCTAAGTGACTGAGTCAAAGCTCAATAGCCCCATGCCATGCCTGGACTGCTCCGTATGGCATCACATGCCCTCCCCATGCCATGCCTGGACTGCTCCGTATGGCATCACATGCCCTCCCCATGCCATGCCTGGACTGCTCCGTATGGCATCACATGCCCTCCATGTCGAGTTTTAGACTAAAGGTGGACTCCTTATATTCTGGGTCCTAGCTACCCAGTGAGAGGCATGTTTAAGCGAGGTAAGAAAGCTGACCAGACATCACATTCACATGGGAGAACAAAGCCCCTTCCTTGGAAACTGGGCCCATGATATCTGATTGGAAGGTCAGAGTTTTCTGTAAGAATTGTCTCTGGACCTCTCCTCATGCAAGAATGAAATTGTTGACTCTTGTAAACATCAACATTTAGAGCCAAAATCTCATTTAGAGCCAAAATCTGTGATTATTTGCAGCTTGGCAGACTTCATACTAATCCACTGTTTCTGGAAATACTTACACAACAATATCCATTGTTTCTTAAGATTTATTTTTCCCTCAGAAGCCAGTGGTATCTGAAAAGTTTGATACTTGAAACTAAACAAAACAAACAAAAACAAAAACAAACAAAAAAAACCAACAAAAAAACAAAAAAACAAAAATCAACCCAACTCTGGTTTTGTTTTGTTTTTTTTGGTTTTTTGTTTGTTTGTTTGTTTGTTTTTTCCAATTTTTATTAGGTATTTACTTCATTTACATTTTAAATGCTCCAACTCTCGTTTTGAATAAGAAATGTTGTTAGTAAGGGAAATCAATAAACTTTAGATTATAAATCCTGTATTAAAAAGAATATAAAAATATCCATCTCCACCTCAGCCCACAATTTCTCTATCAAACAGACTTATTTCATTCAAAGACTTATTTCATAATGTGTAAATTTAATGTATATGTATGGGTATCTTGTATGTATATATGTTGATGCATCAATACCATGCAGTGCCTATATCATACACAGAGAGACCAGAAGAAGGTGTCAAGTCCCCCTGGCACTGGAGGTACAAAAGATTGTGAGCTGCCTTATGGGTACTGGGAACCAAACTCAGTTCCTTTAGAACAACAACTAGTGATCTTAACCACTGAGCCCTCTATCCAGGGCCCCTCATAGACTTCTTAAGGCAACAGCAAAATTGAAGGCAAGGAATGTATGACCCTGAGCTTAATTCCCATCCCACATTTAGTTCATATTCCACTTTTGAGAAATATGAAAAACTCCAGTCTTCAAAGGGTTTTAAAAATAAACTAGAGAAGATCCCTGGGCCCCACCTCTTAGGCTTATCCAAGGAAACATTTCAGAATATGAGAAATGTGGCCTTTACCTCGCTAGTTAGGGACTGAGCCCCACTGTGCCCATCCATCTCTACTGCTTGGATCAACCTTATGTGCTCTCAGGGGCATCAGAAAAGAGAAGACCTCAACAGGAGGAACTGGTCCAAAACAATGCAGCCCTAGAAGGACATGTGTCTCCCTGGGGAACAGAACCTTCAGCAGCCAGGCAATGCTCTTCGTTGTTCTTAAGCTCAACCTCTCGGTACTGACCCCGGCTGGCCAGTTCTTCATCTCCAAGTTCTTGTCCCTCACTTTGCAGTCCTGTCCCCTGCATCTCCTCTCACTTTCTTGGTGTCTTCTTCACAGTCTTATTTCCTGAAGCCACAATGTCTATCTGGGAAGTTCCAGGACTCAGATTTGTCCTCCCTTTCCTGTTCTACCCACATAACTACAATTGTCCCTTCTATGCACTCTCCCATTCTTGGCTCTCAAATGGGACCATGTCAGAGAGTCCCAAATGTTGCTTAGACTACAAATTAAGCAAAGAACAAAAACCCCACAAAATAACTACAATTAAGAGATTAACTTACGTGTGTAAGTGCAGCTATGCTACTTAGTGATAAACACATTGGAGATATAGAGAGCACCTCCCGTTGTACATGGAAGGCGATGACTTTTAAGGGCTTTGCCAAGACCACAGAACCATCTCCATTGCCTCTTCTCCATTCGCCTTTCCTGTTTTCACCCTCTTGTCCCCGTTCTGCTGAAGCTTCCAGTGCGGCCCTTGCAGCCTCCCTTCTTGAAAGAATCTACGGCTGTGTTTCCAAAGGCTGTGTTTCCAAAGCCGTTCTGACCGATTTCACTGCCCCAGCGATGCCCACGGCACCTGCTCTCTCGGCTCACACCGCGCTCCCTTTCAGCTTCTCAGCAGTGCAACACTGATGTCTCTTCTTAGTATGCTGATGCCGTTCTCTTGTTATCCTTAGGACTTAGAACCGCAATGGAGCAAGACATTTTATAAATATTCGTCTGTGCATCCTGGCTGGCAAGTGCTGGAAGGATCTCTCCTGTCTCTTTCTTTTCCGCCATGCTCCTTTGAATCAGGCCACTGCCATAGCCCACAAGACCACAGGACTTTAAATTAGTCTGCTCACTTTTATGTGCTTATTTTTACCTCGCTTTGTCGTTAATGCCTAAGCCACCTTCCTATATGATATACATCTGTCCTGTCTGTCCCTTATCTCTTCTGAGACCTTCCAACGCTCACTAGAGTAAAACCTGCATTTGCTACTGTGGGGTGAATAGTTTCTTATTTCTTCATTTCTAAGTAACTTAGCCTGAGATTTCCTCAGTAATATCCCGTGTTCTAGACACAGTAGGCTGGTTCTGCAAATATCTCACACACACATACATTTCATCTTTTGACCTGTTAAGTGCCAGTACAAAAGTTACGACCAAAAGAAGGGGTTGTGGGATGGTATTTGAAGAAAGGAATAGAAAGAAAAGAATATGTGGTTGATCTTAAGGAAAAGACAAGTTGCCCTTGACTAGATGGATAAACACAAGATAGGAAACGGCCTAACAAGGAGCTAGGAAGTGGCCTGGGAAGTGGGCATAAAAGGAATGAAATTAAAAGGAAGGATAGTCATTGGTTGGAAACACTTTCATTTCATTTCGTGTTAGCATAAGTGTTTATTTTACCACCTAGATTCAAGAGTGAAGGTCTGTCTATATTAGGGGCCAGACTTTCCCAGGAAGAGCATACTCTGGTTCAGGGCCTGCTGTATGATGCTTTGCAGGCATGAACTTACTTGATCTTCACAACACTAGGAGTGGTAGGAGGATGTATCTCACCTTTTAGAAGAGAATCGTGAAGCTGAAATGGCCCACTCCACCCTGCAGCAGTGAACAAGAACAGCAGCTCTCAAACCAGAATCCATGTCTCATGCCACTGTCAATCAACAGCCTTGAAATCTAGAGAGGGTTCCAAGTCCTTCCTTTTGCTATCTTCTCCTTCGTGACAAGGCCAGCGGACAACTGGCTCCTTAAAGAAACACTCTGAAGAGTGCCGTCCCACACTATACGCCTGAGAAGAGCCTTACCCAAACACCTGTTGATTTTTACGAAAACTGAGTTTTTTTCCTTTGAAATGTTGAATTATGTATTAGCACAGGCTTGTATTCTCAATGGTGGAAAGAAACGACAGCTATTATGCACTTTATTCCTTTTTTTACATTAAAAAAAAAAAGACATCGTTGTATTTCCACTAGCAGGCTAGCAGGCTGCATGTTGTAGTAGGTGCAGGTATGGATGGGGTAGGGGTGGAGCAGGTGATGACTTGGTAGTTGGAAGGGAATGGAGACGGTTAGATACACTTCTGTGAAATCCAAAGGAAGGACTCATGGCATACTATAGCTAAGCCACCAATAAGGTTGAGAAACTTTTCAAAATCTAACTGCCAATCACTGTTGAATTCCAGCTTTGTCATCATTCAGTCAAGGGCACCTGGGTCCTTCTGGTTCTTCGTGGTGGTGGTGGCCATCTCAATGTTTGTGGAGGAAAGGAACTCAGTTTTGGAGAGCTGACAGCTCTTTTCATCCTTCCCACTGTACTTTTTGAAAACAGCAACCATGGACTCGATGCATATCTCAGTCTCCGTAGGCATTTTTGCCAAGTTGAGGAGCGAGGCCGGGCTTCGACTGCTGCTGCTGGAGGCTGGGACAGGGGTCTTGCACTTTATCCCTAATGCCTACAATATAAAACAGATCTTTTGAAAAGCACAATGGAGAGCGGACGAAGGATGGATTTCAGAGTCAGAATGTTTGGATTCAAGCTACACCTGTGCCACAGTCAAGATGATTGTGCAATTTCTGTCTATAAGGCTACGAGGAGGATTGATTTGTGTATTTAAACCAACCTTGATTTGAATCTTGGGATAAAACCAATTTTATCGTGCTATACGATCTCCTCAAGGTGATTATGAATTTTTTAAGTTTTTAAATTTTATTTTATTTTTGCATTTGTGTTCATCAGGAAGGTGATTGACTGTGTTCTTTATTTGGGGTTGCTGTGTGTCATCATTCAGGATTGTGTCAGGGTTATATAGTTGAACCAATTTAAACTTGTCTCCATCCAACTTACAGATGAGAGAGATTCAGACCATGGTTACTTTATTTGGTTTAATATTGGGGGTAACCCCTAACCTAGTTTTCTAACTGTTGGTCTGGCTACTTCCTCATAGACATACCCCCAAATACTTGCTGTTTCTCTTGGCCAGCTGCTCATGGTGGCTTCCTCCTCTCTCCATGTCTTTTCTTCTCTCTGCCTTCTACAACCTCCAACCAGGTGACTCAAAATCCACCTGCTTCTAATCCCTCCAGTAATGAGCTGTAGCTGTTTTTATTTAACCAATGGATTTAAATTAAGGAACAACAACAGACAACTATATCTTCAGGTACAGAATTTAGTGTTATAATACATAGCAATGGACTAACCTCAACAGGGTTATACTGGTTTTATAGAACAAGTTTAGTGACTCTTCCTTTTCTATTTCATGGAACAGTTTTGAAGAGTTAGTATCCAATCTTCCCTGAATTTTTGGTAGAATTTAGAAGAACAGATTTCTGTCCAGACTTGGGGTGTGTGTGTGTGTGTGTGTGTGTGTGTGTGTGTGTGTGTGTGTG
>NC_034597.1:88460122-88462783 GCF_900095145.1 Mus pahari
GAGAGAGAGAGAGAGAGAGAGAGAGAGAGAGAGAGAGAGAGAGAGAGACTTTTAATTATTGCATCAATCTTCTTGTTTGTGGTCTGTGTGATGTTTGGTATATTCTTGGGCAAGGGAGTGGCACCATTTGGAGGTGTGACCTGGTTGGAGTAGGTGTGNCNCTGTGGGTGTGGGCTTAAGATCCTCACCCTAGTTGCCTAGAAGTCAGTCCTCCTCTAGCTGCCTTTGGATGAAGATGTAGAACTCTCAGTTCTGCCGGCGCCATGCCTGCCTGGATACTGCCATGCTTCCACCTTGATGATAATGGACTGAACCTCTGAACCTGTAAGCCAGCCCCAATTAAATGTTTTGTATAAGACTTGCCTTGGTCATGGTGTCTGTTCACAGCAGTAAAGCCCTAACTAAGACAGAAGTTGGTACCAGGGACCAGGGTATTGCTATGATAGGCCTGACCATGTTTTTATTTGAAAGAATGTGGATTTTGGGACTTTGGATTTGGAATGCAGTGGAATGCTTTCAATGGGGCTTAATGGATCATCCTAGTAGGAATATGGAAGACTTTGTTGCTGGAAGTAATTTGAACTGTGTTGACCTGGCCCAAGGGATTTCAAAGGAAAAGAATTTCAGAATGTGGCATAAAGACTGTTTTTGTGGTACTTTGGTGAAGAATGTGGCTACATTTTGCCCTTGTCTGAAAAGCCTGCCTGAGACTAAGGTGAAGAGACTCCAATTAATTGCATTGACAAAGAAGTTTCAAAAAAGCCCAACAGAGACTTTGTTCTCTGGTTAAGTCTTATGAAGAGAAGTTTGAACAAACATAGCAAACTTAGGAAAAATATAAAATAGATGGTTCGAGTATTAAAGGGGTACCAGGAAGTGAAATGGAGCAAAATCCTGTGTTCTAGGAGATAACAAATTAAGGGAGTGGCAACTTGGGGCAAGATCCTACCCAGCTAAATTTAGATCCAGGCCTGGTAGTACACACCTTTAATCCCAGGAGTCAGGCATGCTGATCTCTGGGTTCAAGGTCAATCTACAGAGCAAGATCCAGGATAGCCAAGCTGAGGCAGTGAAGGATTTGGAAAACANAAAGCCAGTGGTAATGTAATAGTACAAGTGGGTGATGTTCTAGTTCCTGCAAGCAGCAGAACTTGGCAGCTTCAGCCATGTGGCTCTGGNTCTAGAGTTAAGAATGGAAGAAACTACTGGGACAATTGATGCTGNTTAGCCGGAGCTAAGAAATTAGCAATGATTAAGAAGAGACCAGCATCACTGAGGTGAAATCTTCTGGGAATTGTTTTCTGGGAGCACAAAGAAGCTATGGTCCAGAGATAGCTAAGGTTGTACCTCGTGCTTCGGCTGGACTTGGTAATGTGTAAGAGTCACCCAGGTGATACTGGTTTTGAAGGCATGAAGATTTCATGAAAAACAGCTGAGGCTTGGCACTGTGAGAGGTCATGGAAGGCCCATGGAGAAGGTATAGCCTCATCTGTATGTAGTTGATGGCCCAGGACTGAAGGGGTCATGCAAACGATTTGAGGCCTGGCACCATGAAAAGAGCCTATGAGAGGCTATTGGTGAAGTCTAGTTGGAGTGGAACACCCCCAGTGTATTGGAGATGTCAGTACCATGGGATGATCACCAAGAACAACCCTAGTGGAGTGGATCAACCTGAGCTTAGAGTGCTACAGAGGGCAGAGCTGCCAGCCCTTAGGAGGAGACCAAAAGATCAAGTGGAATCCCAGACACTGAAACAAGAAGCTGTAACATTGGCCTGAACAGGTGAGGGAGCCATCTTGTGCTCTGGGTCACTCAGTCTGTGCCGCTGAAAGTGCAGATTGCAGAAGCAACACAGCTTCAGGGACAGAATCCGTTTCGGGCTCCAGACATCCGGGTACCTTCCCCTCCAGAGGAGAGATATCTGCCAGGGAGGACTCTCACTGCCTGAGCAGGTGAGGGAGCCATCTTGTGCTCTGGACACTCAGGGACTAGTCTGTGCCAGTGAGAGTGTGGACTGCAGAAGCGACACAGCTTCTGGGACAGACCCTGTTTCGGGCTCCAGACATCCGGGCACCTTCCCTGACAGAGGAGAGGTGGTCACCTGGGAGAGCTCTGTCCACCAGAGCAAGTGAGAGAGCCATCTTGTGTCCCGGATCCCTCAGAGACTAGTCTGTGCAGGTGAGCGTGCAGTCTGCAGAGGCAACACAGCTTCTGGGACAGGCCCCGTTTTGGGCCTACGTCTTCAGCCAGGAGGCAGGTCTGAACGCCAGACCTCCATGCACCTTCATTGCAAGAGGAGAGCTTGCCTGCAGAGAGTACTCTGACCACTGAGACTCAGGAGAGAGCTGGACTCCCAGGACTGCTGAGAGAGGCTAACAGAACCGTAGCAGGAACAAGCTCCAACCAGAGACAACTATAACAACTAATGCCAGAGATTACCAGATGGGAAAAGGCAAACATAAGAATCTTGCTAACAGAAACCAAGACCACTCACCATCATCAGAACCCAGCACTCCCACCTCAGCCAGTCCTGGATACCCCAACACACCCGAAAAGCAAGACTCAGATTTAAAATCATATCTCATGATGATCGTAGACGATTTTAAGAAGGGCATTAATAACTCACTTAAAGAAATACAGGAGAACACTGCTAAACAGGTA
>NC_034597.1:88462794-88468091 GCF_900095145.1 Mus pahari
TGAAATGTAAATAAAGAAAATAATAATAAATAAATTTTTAAAAACGCAAGTAAAAAAAAATATTGTGTGCTTCAACAGGGAACTTTCATGTTGAGGTTGGTTCTATATACCAGGGAAACTCTAAACCACATAAAAAGTTAACACTTCGCTTCCAAGTCAAGAAGTCACACCAGCAATCTGTCATTCTATAAATTTCTCTTTATCAAAATCCTTCAAAACCAGAGTCTCAAAACAGTGCTGATAGTGCTCGGGATGGAGCTCAGTGGTGGAGCTTCTGCATAGCAAATGTGGGCTCAATATAGAACACTACTCCTGTCACTGCCAGTGAAGCAGACAGCTGTTGTCTCACTCCACAGGACAAGAGTCTGACTGGGCAGGCTACCTAGGTCCTCTGCCTAGTCCTCTCAGAGTCAAATGTCAGCCACTGTGGAGATCTCTTCTCACTGTCCCCATCTAAGACGCATAACATCCTCTTCTAAGCTTCGTGGTCATTGGCAGAGTTCAGTACCTCAGAGCTGGGACCAAAGCATTGATGGATTAATAAAGTATGTATGCCCCTTTACTTCCTCAAAGCCACTAGGGACCTCTCTGGGTTCTTTCATTATCTTCCCTAGGATCATCACTTCAGCTTTAGGTGAAGTGTCTTCACAGAAATAGCTAGATCACTACTTGGATGGGTAACTTGGATAATGTGCACCTCATTCAGGTAAGGAATCTCATCAAGGTAGAGAATCTTGGGATCACTTTAGAATCAACACTGTCCATATTTCAGATGGACCACGCATCTCTGAAAGTGCTGCCGATCTTGAGGAGCCAAGAATTCCTTTTACATTCTTAATTTGTGGGGGAAAGAATCATCTCCACATAGCTGGTGCCAAGAGCAGCTACATTTCTTGTAGGCCACTTGGATGCGCTTCAAGTTGTAGGAAGTTGTTTCCTTCCGTGGGCTTTCCATCATAATCAAACTGTGGGAAGCTGTGTGGGAAAATACAACTGGTTAGCTGCAAGAGATGGAGATCATGAAAGAGACTCCACAAGAAGAGGTCAAGGTACCAGTAATTAAGAAAAGATTTTGTCGGATAGCCAGTCACCTGGGTTAAATTAAGCCCACTTCCTTGGCTACAAGGCGCCTCGGTCTCCGACAACCAGTCTCTTCTAGAATCCCTCTGTGCCTTTTCAGTAACCCACAGAAATTTTGGTATCCAATACTTTGAGTCCATAAATCCATTATAAAAATAAGAACACACATCACTCTCTGGGAGGTCTGTTTGTTCTAATGAGTGAAGAATAAAACAATTATCTCACACACTGCTGCAGGTGTAGCCGCTCGCCCTTCCGTAACTGTATGTGCAACTGCCAATGGGCCTCCAGTGAGAGAGGCTTTTCAGATCTCCCACTTCTCATAGTCCTCTTTTCCTGATAAAGAAGCTAATGCCAAAATTAGCTCAAATGCTTTTTTTTTTTTTTTTTTTTTTTTTGAGCCTTTCACAAACTGCAGTCCCATCATTGATTCTTTTGTTTAATGTATACTCTCCATATACAGCTGGCCTGCCTCTTCCTAGAGTTTAAACCTTTTGTCTGCCCCTGGAAAAAGACTCATGGCCTCCATTTGAAGTCAGTAAGGGTGGCTCCCCATCCTGTTTCTGCTTCTGACTCAGGTTCATCCGCACTGCTTCTGGTTAAAAGACGCCAGTGTGGTTCAGAGTGTTGGTAGCCTTCCCCGAGCACAGCTGTCTCTATCCACCAGTGGCTGTGAGCTGACTGTGTTAGGGTCTAGGAAAGCTGGTGGAGAGGCGTCATTCTAGGACACATTTGTGCGCCTCATTTATGACAGTGCAGAAATGGAGTTCTTTGCGAATGAGGATCTTGTTCATTGTTTACAAAATGCCAGCTCCTGAGTAAAATACGACCAACTGCAGCCTTGGCTCTGTGCTTTAAACAAAATTAAAAATAGAATGCTAACTTTTTTTTTTTTTAAACTGGAAGCACTTTTTTATCATCTTGACTGACAGAATTGGAAAAACAACACAATTAATTAAACAAACTCTTGAGTTCTAGACAAGCCATTGCAAACTGTTGACCCCTCTTTACCACCCTTCAGCAAACTGAATTCTTCACTCTTGCAGATAGACTGCTCTAGGCATCTCTGGATGTACCTCCGGAACTCTTGCTGCAGGCTTACCTGCAGGGGCTGCAGAATAACTTGGGGGAAAGGAGGGGTAGATAGGCAAATGTGAATTTCTATTCTTGATCATTTTAGCTCTCCTCAAGTAGAAGAGATGATTTCCTCTTGAGTATGGTAACTGATGGAGACCGAGTCTTTTCCCTGTGATTGGTCCTCCCATTGTCTGGGCCTGGCTCTAATAATCAACCATACTGATGATACACTTCCACGTCTCCCGCGTCACTCCATTTTCGATCACCAGGTGAGCATGCTTCAGCTCTCTTTTCTTTCCTTTTTACATGCATTGATTTGTGTATACACATACACCATATATACATATAAAATATATTTTTATGTACATAAAAGTTTCGATTGGTACAGACATTCCTATGTTGACAAATACCTGGTTTGCTTGCTCTTGTCTTCTGTCTTCTGTGTCCCAAAGATGCCCAAGCCAGTTAAATAGCATTCCTAAGATTGCTTCTTTTCAAAAATGTACTCATTTATTGTAAATGTTTGTATGCATTGCCTGCATGTTTGCCCATGCATCTTGTGAGTATAGCACCTACAGAGACCTGGAAAGAGGATCAGGAGACTACAGTTACACGTAGCTGCTAGCTGCCCTCTGGAGCTGGGGATGAAACTCCCATCCTCCGAAGAGCAGTAGATGCTCTTAACCGCTCAGCCATCTCCAGCCACACGGCACTATTTCTTAAAAGATCAACAGAGTCAACTAACCTGGACCCTTGGGGGTCTCAGAGTTTGAACCACCAACCAAAGGATATGCATGGGATGCACCTATGCCTCCTCAGACATATATAGGAGATGTACAGCTTGGCCTTCATGTGGACCTCTAACAACCAGAATGGGGGCTATCCCTAAAAGCTGTCGCCTGTACATGGGATATGTGCTTCTAGCTGGGCTGTCTTGTCTGGCCCCGGTGGGAGAGGAAGTACCTAGTCTCTCAGAGACTTGAAGTGCAAGGATGGAGGATACCAGGGGCGGGCACCCCCTCAGAGGAGAAAAGGAAAGGAGGATGGGGGAAGGATTGTGAGAGGGGTAACCAGGAGCGGGGCAGTGAGAGGAATGTAAAGAGAATAAGTAAAATATAAATGTAATTTAAAAAAGAAGCTCCATTGGTAATCCTAATGAGCCAGAGGAGGTGTCAAATTCCCTGGAACTGGAAATACAGATGGTTGGAAATGGATCTGTGGGTAGTGGAAACTGAACCTGGATCCCCTGCAAGAGAAATAAGTGATCTTCCCACTGAACCGTCCCTCGAATCCCATGCAAGTGTTTTCTGATGTATTTAATCAGTCAGTCTTTTAAACATGTGGGCTCTTTAGAGAAAATGCCTGGGTTTAAGTTCTGCCACTACTTGGAATAATATTATTTTCCTAGAAGTGGATGCTTGTGAATCTTTTGTTTTTTGATTTCAGCAGTCATTTGTGAAGTCTAATGAAAACATCACCCTAGGATTTCGCTTATGATTGTCTCAAACATGCAGACTGATTGGCATCTCAAAGCTTCCCACATCTTCTCTTTTGGAAAATGAGATGCTGCCCCGTGGATGTAGCTCTTCTTTTGTATCTTTTATAATGTTTTCAAATGGTCTCTCTTCATAGAATTTTAGGATAATTTTCAAATGTATTCCATGATATCTATTTGGAGATTTTATTGTTATTGTAAATTGGATCTTTTCCTGATTTTACTTGGTTATTACTGATGTTGAGCAGGGCTGTTGGTTTTTATATGCTGATACTTACCAAGTAATCTTGTAAACCCTTATTGCCTCACAGATGCTACATGTTTCTATATATTTCTCTATATAATATCACACTAATTATAAGCAACGGTTGTGTTTTTTAGTGACTTAACCTGATTATTTCATTTCCTTTTTTTGTTTGTATAATGTCCAGGATTATAGAATATCAACATTGTAGAAATCCATTGTATTGCTCAGATCCCTCTGTAAAGATGGACTTGCAGACCAGGATACTAATATCACCTTTCAAAGATTGCTTATGCTGCAAAGTGACCAAAATCATGCTTTCTTGGAGTAGCCCACATTCAGTGCTTACAAACCCATCTTTCAGACAGCTCCAATGAACACTCCTATCTCAATAGTTATCACAGATTGGCCGAGCTTCCTGCTGCAGCTACTGTAACATTCAGGATTTCCCTTGTCACACTCTGCTTGCTCTGATTCACAGTTGGTCAAATGATGCTTCTTGATCCTGAGGCTGTGTCTACGGGTACTATTTAACATGTGAGAGTTGAGAGCATCCTTAAGTGTTGCAGACAACATCTCACTCTGGCAGTGTGTAGCTACAAGCAGCCAAGATTGTCTCTAGGCTGTTTGAGTTAATCTAAGCTTCATGAACGCTCTGGTGTTCAGCACATGTTTAATCCATTAATATATTACATTCCTACATAAAGAAAAGATATACCAAAGGAATTTATGACAGGTTAGAAGTGGAAAGGAAAGACACACACAAAGTCTTGAGATAGCATACAAAGAGAAGTAACAACACCAAGATTGGAAGCCATGCAAATGAAGGAATGTTGCTGTGACATTGGCCTTCCCCTTGTCCCCCACACCACTACTCCTCTGCTTAGAGGCCCATGTTACCCTGTTTTTAAATTCAGCCTTATTTGTTTATAATCAAAATCTAGGCAGACACCTGTGTATTGGGCTTTGTAAGCAGGGAGGGGCTCTGTCCCTTACTGGGACATTTGAAGACAGGTTCTCTCTTAGCAGCAAGGAGAATTCAAGGGCTGGGCTGCCAAGCCATGTAAACTATCCAGTATAGCTTCAACATTTGTACATATAGACGGCAGTGTGCTGGCACATTAAAGGGAGGAACAATGGCTTGTACCTTTTTCCAATTTCTATCTTGAAGTGCTACCATTGTGACACATTTCTAGCTCTCAGTGTTAAGAGCCTTGCCACAGAGTGGGATGGGGTGGGGCAGAATCCTGTCTTAAGAGATGGTCTGACAGCCACAAGAACATGCCAACTTTAACAACAAAAAAAATAGGAAGCAATTAATTTTCTTTAATTTCCCTTAACATCAATGGACTCAATTCCCCAATAAAAAGACATAGACTAGTAGACTGGTTACACAAACAG
>NC_034597.1:88469044-88471979 GCF_900095145.1 Mus pahari
AGAGAGGGGAGAAGGGGGAGAGGAGAGAGAGGAGAGAGAGGAGAGAGAGGAGAGAGAGGAGAGAGGAGAGAGATGATCAGGGTTATTCTTCCAGTGGTCTACAGACCTGGTCTGGTCTAGCCTTGCCTCTTTATGTTCTCACCATCTTTTAGAAGTGTTTATCGGGCAACCAAGCCAGCATATTGGCTGCTGGGGAAATGAAGAGTCAGACGGTGGCAGTAACAGGGACAACCCTTGCAGTGACATAGTTTCTGATTGCCGCCCAGCTCCTTTTCCTCTTCCCTCAAAAGTATCCTCAGGGGATCAGCAGTCTTGACATCAGCAACGGACTGACTGGCCCTGTCTCAGATAAACTGAACCAGAATCTGTGTGCGATGCTAACTCTTGAGTTTCAGCCTGCTGAGATTTAGGCGTACCACTGGGTAGGGGGAGTCTGGGCGAGTCTATAAGGGATTTCCTAGATTCCGTTCATTGAGATGCGCTGATCCAGCATCCATGTGAGAAACAGCGTGATGGGCTGGGATTGCGGGCTGAGAGAGGAGGAGAAAGTTAGGTGAACACGGGCATTATTTTGCCCAGGATTCTGGCCGCAGATCCAGTGTGAGAAGCTACCTCCAGCTCCTGTCATACACACCCCACCACATGGGCGCGGCACCTTGAAGCCGTGAGCCAAACGCAGCCCTTCCTTTCTCGAGTTGCTTTTTCTGAGTAGTTTCTTACAGAAGTGAGACCGGCAGCTCCGTTTAACAAGGTCCCTGTGTGGTCAGCTGCTCTCTTGGAGTCTGGGAGGCCCCGCTCTTGACTGGTTGCTCTTCAGGTACAGGCCCCTCAGTTGGCAAGGTCAGTACCCATAGTGCCTTGAGTTTATTAGAAGGCCCAATGCCGTCTACCCCGAACCTGTGAAATCGGAGACTCTGGGGGGTCTCCTTCCATACTGTGAGTACGGATTTGCACTTTTGTTTTCCTGGTTCTACACGTCTTGAAAACTGCTTCTGCACCACTAATCCCTAAGCCTGGATCACCCAAAGGGTTTTACACTGATGCTGGGATCCCACCCTACAAGAGTTCTGATTAACAGAAACGGTTTGTACTGGAAATTTTTAAAAATAATTTACTTATTAAGATTATAATATAATTATTCCATGTGCTCTTTCTAACTCCTCCTTGGTAATTCACTCTGTAAACCAGGCTGGCCTCGAACTCAGAAATTCTCCTGCCTCTGCCTCCCGAGTGCTGGGACTAAAGGCGTGTGCCACCACTGCCCGGCCAGCCTCTCTTTATGAATATATAAATACAATGTGTGGAGCCTCCGCGCGATGTTGCTTGTTGTGTACGTGTTCGGGGGTGACCATTTAGTATTGGACAACAGTTGGTGCGCCCTTCCATGTCTCAAGGGAAGACTTAGAGAGAGGACTAATGCTTTCACTCTCAGCGTTCCTCGGGTGCTGAGTGATTTGTGTAGGGCTGAGTCCTCGTGAGCTTTCCCCTTCCATGTCAGCATATCTGTTCCCGCCATATTTGCTTAGGTCATGTTAGACAGCCAGCTTCTAATTTTCAAATTTCTTAGGCTAGATCTATACCCTAGACTTCAATCCCTTTTTCTAAGATTGGTTTTTCCCCTGGAACTGTGGTATACTGGGTTTCCCCCTTGCAGGAACTTTCTATGTTGTCTGAGTTTGGGTTAACACATACACAGGGACGCACACAGACACGTACACTTTCACACACACTCTCTCTTTTGTGCACGCACGTGCAAACACACAAACACAAACACACAAGTGCATGTGTGCTTGCACACTCACAGTTCTCACACTTTTCAGTTATTTAACTTTATTCAGTCATTCTCTCTCACACATTTATAGATTTTTCGGAGTGTGGCATGTCAATCACACACTCCATTTCATTCCTCGCGCTTAAACAAGACCTATATTTTTTAAAGTGGGAGCTAAGTGTTTGCGGGCTACTTGTAGCTGTAATAGTTTCTGAAAGTACTTACTGAGCTCTCCAGCACTGTTTTCTAAAGGAATTCCTGAGATTTTAACTTCCACCCCTCCCCCTAAATAATACAAAGAAAGTGCAGGAGAAACGGGGAGGGTATTAAGTGATCTGAGTTAAAACCATTGTTTGCCACTGAAAAAAGAAAGAGAGCACATTGTATAAATGAAGCCACTATCTTAGGGACCAGAGTGTGGCTTCTGCTCAGAGGGTCCAGCTGTGTGCAGCAGCAGTGTGCTTAAGGGCTGGACTGCTGGTAGACAGGCTAATCTTCGCTCCTTCCTTACTATGTCTCTCCGACTTTGATAAGCTTCTGGAGCCTTTCCTTCTAACATACATATGGTGATGTTGTTCCCACAAGATACATAGGAATTGAGTGAGACCGCATCTATCCTTTAGGGTACATAGTAAGTGTTGCGTGAACTCTCAATGCCTTTCTGGATCCCATATAGAGGTAAAGATGCATTTCTACTGCCATCTTTGCAGATCAAATTCCAATCAAGATATCAAGGTATTGTCTTCAGACCCACTGCCTTTCATGAAGGACTCTTGATTACAAAGCAGAAACAGTGGGCACAGTGGCACATACCATACAGCCCACACAGATCGCTCTTTCTTTAAATATAGTTTGACTTCTATATCTAGAAAAATAAGTACTTTCTAAAGTAGTGAGAAGTCCTGAAAGACGGGAAGACGGAGCTGGAGAAATGGCTCAGCAGCTAAGAGCACTTAGTACCCTCGAAGAGGACCCAAGCTGGGTTCCTAACACATCCAGTCGTTCACAACCTCCTGTAACTTCCGCTTCGGGGAATCTCACGCCCTCTTTTGGTGTATGTGGGCACTGCACTTAAATGCACAAAGTACTCTCTCACTCTCTCTCTCTCTCTCTCTCTCTCTCTCTCTCTCTCTCACACACACACACACACACACACACACACAC
>NC_034597.1:88472004-88511343 GCF_900095145.1 Mus pahari
CACACACACACACACACACACACACACCACTATCACACTCACAGAAAGATATTTAAAATTAAAAAATAAAAACATAAAGACCCGAAGGATGATTTAAAGAATCGAGGACAAAAGGCTGCTTTGGAAGAACTGACTCATGAGCGACAAATAATTGATCCAAATTGAAAGCTCATCGGCAAGAGGAAAAGGAACCCCCTGTACCCTAGGGTTGTAGCCTACAGCTGTAAAACCTAGGCCTTTGTGTGCTGAATTCTGAGCCAGAACACATTGAGACAAGGAATGTTTGTTTTCAGCCATCAATAAAGTGAAACCCTAAGCTTTAAGATCAGATTGGGCTGGCCAGGGACAGCTAACTCCTGCAAATACCTTGTTACTCATTGAATGGAAATGATCCACTTCTGCATTTTATCATGTTTGCACAGTGATATTTTGCAGTGGCTGTGTCCAGGTTTATGTGGATTTTTAATCGGGGGAAAGTCCAGAAGGGTTTTGTTTTGTTTTTTTTTTTCCTCACTCCTATGTTATATAAAAGGTCATTGGTAAAACCAGGAACCCACCTATGTATAAGTTTGATCAAGTGTGAGGTAACTGATTTCCGTAGTTTCTTTAGGCACAGATTATCTTTAGACAAGAATTGCAACTAAAGCCACAGGACACCCCAGAGAGGGAACAGTGGCAGCTGCTGAGGGAGCGATTTGTAGACAGACAGGGTAAAAGCAGAAGAAACAGGCAAGCCCCAGACTCATGCATCATCCACTGGTTATGTCATCCACGGAAGAACCCTCCACGCACTTCTCTTACTCTCCAGATAAGGACCTGAAGACCAGCATCCTTGATGCCAACGAAGCCAGAGCGCTCCATGGCAGGGCCCTGGGCATGCCTTATTCTCAGCCTTGTTGAACCCTGAACCTTCACTCTGCAGTATAAACTCGTTTGTTTATTGAGTCTACAAAACCAGTTTTGTTATTTTTTTCTCTTTTTGGTGACAACACACACACACACACACACACACACACACACACACATCTTCCAACTTAACAGCTGTAATTGTTGAGTTCGTTACCATATATTGGGCAAAACCTGAGTACCCCGATTACCTACGAATCTCATAACCTCTGACAAACGTTGAACTTGTGGGCATCAGCTTCTGCACATATGGAGTGGGGCGATAGTTGTAGGATTGCTATGATTCAGACTTTATTTCATTCTAATTATGTATACATGCTTGTGTCTCTGTGTGGGTATATGCAGGTAAATTTAGTTATTCGTGAGGGCTAGAAGAGTGCTCATTCCTCTGGGGCTGGACTTACTGTTGGTTGTGAACCACTGGAGGAAGGTAGGCTGAGAACTGAGCTCACAGCTCCTCTGCCAGATCAGTCTGAGCTCTTAGCTGCAGCATCATCTTTCCAGCCCCAGTAGCATGATGTTGAAGCAGATAAACCTAACAGCAGTGTGAAACAGAACTGCAGTTCTGAGTAGGTCATGAGTGGTACCCAAATGTGGTCTCCTGCCATCGAGAGCAGCTGCGGCTCCAGACTTTTAGTAAGGTGCTTCTAAAAGATGAAAATGGTTCCCTTGAGGAAACTGGCCAAACCTCGAGGAGATCCCCTTTAGCTGGGTGGTTTTCTCAATACGGGGAAGAGACCCTGGCAGCACTGGGTTTTGTATGCCAAGGAAATCTATGCTTTGTGTAGCTGAAAAAAAAAAAAAGTCATTATTGTTCATGGACTTTCTCCACCATCTTCATCTGCCTGAGCTGAAATAAACTGGTATTACAGCTAGCAGTTTGCTCAAGATCAGGAAGAAAAATGTGTTTCCTCAAAGGACAGGTGTTTCAAAAAGTCACAAAAGACACCAGGTGGCTTATTCCGCTCTAAGAAGCCTACTTTGTCACACAGATAGATAGCCTGGCAAGGTGAGGTTGATGTTTTTGGAAGTTTTTATTTGTGTATCAGTCAGCTCCATTGGTTTCTCACCAATATCCCAGGGACAGTTCGTATTCTCCTAGAGCGAAGGACAGAATTTCACAGAAAAATAAAGCACATTACATTGTTTAACTCCTGCCTGCACATTTCCAGACTTTTCTATTTTTTTTTTTTTAATTAAGTCTTCACATTTGGTAATGTTTTGTAGCCTAAGAGCTGACTGGAGAAGTCAAAACAAAAATAAGACCTCAAGTAAGATGTGTTACTTTAACAACTCCCCTTGTTGAGAAATGTTGAGTCTTTTCCATTTGGCTATTAGACTTGTGGACTCGGGTCTGAGAGTAAGTTTCCTTACTGAATAGACCACAGGCGTTCCTGAAGCAAACCCATAAATCAGGTGAAGGTTGTTTCTCCTGCTCTCTTATCTCTGCTTCATGTGCCTTTGCGAGTTCCCCGTTCTCTATCTTGACGCTTCTGTAACTGCCGAAGACAGAGCATAACCACAGAGACCATGGCTCAGCTCTCCACTTGCCTTCTTTTCCTCTGAAGCTGCTTTATTCAGCGTGCTTACAGACATGTTCAGATTAACCGGCCCCCTTTGCCCTTCAAAGCTTCTGTTGTTAAGTGATAAGGAACCTTAGACAAGGAAGTAAAATCCAATGTGTAGTTTTAAACTCCCAGGGAGAAAATAGAGAACATAGTTGCCAGGGTGGGAAGTTAAAGAAAAAAAACACACTTTTAGATGATCCATTAGAAATGGTTAGCTGTCATTAAAAACAATGAATTTAAGAAATTCTTAGGCAAATGGATGGATCTGGAGGCTATCATCCTGAGTGAGGTAGCCCAATCACAAAGGAACACACATGGTACGCACTCACTGATAAGTGGATGTTAGCCCAGAAGCTCAGAATACCCAAGACACAATTCACAAACCACATGAAACTCAAGAAGAAGGAAGACCAAAGTGTGGATACTTCCATCCTTCTTAGAAAGGGGATCAAAATACCCATGGAAGGAGTTACGGAGACAAAGTGTGGAGCAGAGACTGAAGGAATGACTATCCAGAGACTGCCCTACCTGGTGATCCATCCCATATACAGTCATCAAACCTAGATACTATTGGAGATGCCAACAAGAGCTTGCTGACAGAAGCCGGATATAGCTGTCTTCTGAGAGGCTCTGCTAGTGTCTGACAAACACAGAAGTGGATGCTCACAATCATCTATTGGACTGAGCACAGGGTTCCCAATGAAGGAGCTAGAGAAAGTACCCAAAAAAGCTGAAGGGGTTTGCATCCCCATAGGAGGAACAACAATATGAACTAACCAGTACTCCCAGAGCTCCCTGGGACTAAACCACCAACCAAAGAAAACACTTGGTGGAACTTATGGCTCTAGCTGCATATGTAGCAGAGGATGGCCTAGTCGGCCATCAATGGGAGAAGAGGCCCTTGGTCCTGTGAAGATTCTATAGTACAGGGGAATGGCAGGGCCAGAAAGTGGGAGTGGGTGGGTTGGTGAGCAGGGGGAGGGGAAGGGGATAGGGAGGGGAAACCAGAAAAGGGGATAACGTTTGAAATGTAAATAAAGAAAATATCTAATTAAAAAAAGAGAAAGAAAAAAATGGTTAGCTGTCAATCTACATAGGTTAAAGCCAGGTACCATCTAGTACTTAAAGAGATGTAATTCTTTGTCCACAAATCTAAAAACCCACACTCCAAGCAGAAATATGTGATTTCCTTTCTAGGAGACGGAAGCGGAAATGGCTCTGAGGCCCATGTAAGGAGATGGCGGTGATAAAGGCCTGAAAACTGATCTTCCTGTATACTGGGCACAGTAATCGGGCTGAGCAAGCACACGCCCCTTCTCCATCCGACATAATGAAGCCGACTCATGCCTCATGCTCCCTGCTGAGAGCACACGGAGCCATGGCAGTGGCAAAACAGATTCTTCTGAACTTGTCCTCCTGTGGAGGGGCGTTCCCTGCCTCTATGAACTTGAGGCAGGTTGGCCTTGTGCTCAGCGCTTTGGTGCAGTCTATGTCCACCTCCTATCATGATATGTAGCCAGCATTATTATCTCCAGGGTTAGACGCGTCTCTTCAGACAAGGGAGATTCTGTTGGCAGACCCAGAAACCAACCAATGGCTTCCATTTGATTCTTTTTTTTTTTTCTTTATGATGTATTTAATTTTCTGTGTGTGGATGGGTGTTTGCCCCTGGAGGTAAGAAGAGGAAGGGCATCAGATCCCCTGGAACTGTAATTATGGGTAGTTAGAAATTGTCACATGGCTGCTGGATATAGAACTTGGGCCCTCTGCAAGAACAAGTGCTTGTAATTGTGGAGCCATCTCTCTATCCCTGCCATTTGGTCTTAAGGTGAGTATTAACAGTTTATGTAGCAACCTTCTGCAACCAAGAGTAGGACTATACAGCTATAGCTCCACCAGTATCTTTTATTATGTTTCTGTTTTAAGTTGTGCATCCCAGACACCGTGACAATATCCTACCTATCGTACCTGACATCATAGAAAAGGATCTATTTCCAAGATGGGGGTTAGTTTATCCTCTCAATATGAAATTTAAAAAAAAAAGTTACAGTCACACTATCTTCACACAGGTGACTGCACCCGGAGTTGTCCTTACATTTACCTTGAGCACACCACATCTGTGACCTGATACCAACAGGGCAGTGGCATTTCCTTGACTCGAAGGCAGAGGAAGCTCTCAACAATAATACATTCTATGGAACGGGAATATGATGGCAGAACCCCCGACCGAGTTGATAAGGAAGCTAAAAGGCAAAACGCGAGTGTACGTGTGGGGCTTTATAGAGCAGTTAACCTTGAGACTCACCTGTGTGTACAGATAAATCGGCAGCTTCGGGTCAGCTTGTTTATAGAGCTTTACAAATCCTTGGGTTTCTCCATTTGTGCTTTTATCTCGTTCTGGACTTTATGCCCGGTTTCTGTCTGCTGATAGTCTTTACGCACACAGACTGCCACAAGATTAAACAGGGAGAAGTCTAAAGGTTCCCTTTGTCATCTTTGATGTCTGAGAATCTTTAATAAAACGTGCACAGCTCCCACCAGTTAGAGAGCTGCAGAAAATGCCATGCTTTGCCCTGCCTGAGCGACAAGCATTTGATAAATCACAGCCTCCAGATAAGAGACAAGAAACTGTCAATGGTTATGGTGGAAAATAACCAGCTCACACTTAGTTGTTCACTGCAGACTCAGAAGAAAATCTAGATACATCATAGGATGCAGTCAGCAAACTGGTGGATATATCTGTGACGGCTACACGTCATAAAACACTATTGTTACAGTTTTAGACAGAAATGAAGAAGAAAAAACAGGAAATGCAAACCTATTTTAGTCTCCATCTGGGTTGAGGGATTTTAATACCACAGAATGCTTCACAAAAGGCAGGAAATGACGAAGCTATGTAAAATATATTCATATTGAAAGAAGAAAGCAAACAGCTCACTGTTGTAAAAGATGGCTTGCTCCCACTTGCCCTAGCTGCAAGGACCCACCTTGGAAACTCAGGTCCTCATGGTCCTGGATGCTTGGTGGCACAGGAGCAAGCCATTGTGAATTCTCTGGGTCTACCGAAGGCATTCCTGATTGGAACATTTACAGTCTCAGCTACTCAGGAGGAGCTGCGTTCATAGTTTTTATTTTTTCTTGAAGAAGACTGTTTTCTGACTGCAGTAAATTCTGCATAGCAGCTGTGATTCTAGCTAGCTCTTAAGGGCTTTTTTTTTTTTCCATTCAATAATTAGGTGATTATGTAAGATGTGCATGATGTCAAGGTAGAACTTCTCAAATGTGCATTACCATAAAGATGCTTCTCCAGAAAGATGTCAAAGTGTTGAAAAAAAAAAAAAAAGGAAGGAAGTTTAGTTTCTTAATGAGCACAGTGATATGTTGGGCTAGGAATGGGAGGGTGACGTCATGCCCACTAGAGGGGTGGCCACTTGGAGAGAGAGAGCAGATAAAATGGTACTTTAGATTTTTGGGTGTTTGGAGACTTCACATAGAGTACTTAGATATCATGATAAAAAAAGCTTAGTTTCTAATTTTTGATAAGAAAATTTTGAATTTTATCATAAATTACATAGGTAAAGAAATTCCAGGAGATAAATATTGGGTCCATTTCAATCACTTTCTTCTAATAATAGTAACTTAGTATTGTTAGTATTGATACTATTACTGAGAATCCAGCCTACAGCTTCACATGCTAAATTCATGTTGTGACCACTGAGCCCCAGTCCTGAATAAATTTATAATGATTAATTATTTTACATATGCCTTCTTTAAAACAAAAATCTATTGGAAAGAGTGGAAATGCATTTAAAATCTAATCTGAACTTTTAAATTACTAGATCATCCTTTTTTTTTTTTTTTTAGCAATATCATCTTATTACTCTCTTCATTACCTAGATAACAATGTCCAAATTCTGGAATTTAGTCTTTTGGATGTCTGTGATCTGCTTCAGAAGTATGCTTCCAACTTTTCATTTTCTCTCCTCCTTATTAAAACCCTATCTCTAAATTGGATCATTTGCATAGCTATCAACTTTCATAGGAAATGAGTTCTCTTCACGCATCGAGTCAAGCCCTGGAATGAGAAATGAAGCTCACAGTCTAGCAAAGGAGAAGATATTATAGTGGCTCCTTAGAATCTTGCAGGTGTAATACTTGCCCTGTGTTTACAGCCTAAGAGCAGACACCACTTGCCTCCTTGCAGGATAGATAAACAGTCTGGGAAGAACCCTGAGGGGAGAAAAATGAACAAACTAGAATTCAAGCAAAACACACAGCAGGCAAGGGAGCACTGTGTTCTTGGGCACAAAAACTTGAGACAGAGCTGTGGATGTGTTTGTAGGGGTTTCTAAAGGAACAGAACCGACATAATGAATACATACCAAAGTGGGATGCATTAGACTGGCTTCCACGATGTATGCTGGGTAGTCCAAATGTGGTCCTCTGCATTCTGGGAAGGATGAGCCCCAATAGCAGCTCAGCCCGTGAGGCTGGATGTCCCAGAAGGCCCCATCTGTTGCCGAAGGCTTGGAGGATTCCTGGAGAGCCATTAGCCTTGAGTCCATATTGGAAGGCTAAGAGACTGGGTTCTGATGTCAGTGAAGAACAGTAGCAGCAGCAACAGAATTAGATTCACTTTCCATCAAAGAATGAAGATGGGCAGGCAAAAAAAAAAAAAAAAAGTTTTTCCCTGAAACTCTTTATATCTGGGTTACCACTGGGGGTGGTGTTGCCCACTCTGGAAGAGTACCCTCTTCCCTGATTGAATTCTTCCAGGAAACACCCTTTAGGACCCACCCAGAAGCTCTTATCGTACTTAACTCTATTTCCAGTAAAGTTAGCAATGATGATTAAGCATCAGAATGAATCTGAGTCTGGTCCATAGTTGGAAAAGTATACAGTATCTGCCATTTTCTAAATCTTCATCTATTCCTTCCTTTGATTATGATTTACTTGGCCATTTCTGCATCTCTGAGTACTGGATGGTGCTTGGCTGCTGAAGAGGCTCAAATATCCTTAACATGACCTAGGCCTGTGTGTCTCATCCTTGACATTGTTGATAGAAGAACTATTTAGGTTGGGGCTACTCTCCGGAAAGTTTGACTACGTTATAGGGTTCTAGCTACTAGACTCTCCTAAGGAACATGCTACTGTCAGTTAGGAGAACCAGGAATTTCTTCAGTCACTCCAAGCTATCCTGTAAGAAAGGAAAGTAACTCAAGCTAAAAACCAGTGTCATGGGTATGTGTGAACACCACCACTTTTTGATAAAGACTGCGTCTCTACTACATAGGTAAGATCTTAAAGAAAAATCCCACCATGTTTAAAAGTCTACAAGAATAGGAGGATACAATTTCACACATTAACCAAATACATGCAAATCCAATCACAGAGAACTGCACATTGTGCATGTAGCTGTATAATCTTCCCCGAGGATGTGGGGATATTAGGTCAATGAACAATAGTGACAACTATAGATACAACACCCCCGAATCCAAAGCTAACAGAACATCTAACTCAGGGATACAGATACGTGATGCTGGAGATTTCCTAGTCTTTGTTCTAAAATGGGGCTTCTTGTTTCCAACTTTTTGAGTTTCCCATCTGTTTTGCGAATGGGATATTAGTGTCTCACACGAGAACTCCCATCTTATACAACCTAAACCATCTGTGAAGGTAAGCTGCAATCTGTAGATTTCATAATTAGTTCCTTTGGATCCTACAACCATTTATAATTGAGTATGGGAATATTTAAGAATCAAAACTGCAAGATGAATATTTCAACATAAAAAATTAGCATATATCTTGGTGCCTTACTAACTTGGAATGACTAAGAGAAATTGGCCTTCGTGAAGTCAATCTTGTGTCTTAAATATGTAATTTCAGCAATTATGTGAAATTTTAAACCCTTGAGATTCAATCTTATGGTTTATATAAAAAACCACAGTACTTGGGAGAATCTATGAATCCAGGGATTGATTTTGTTCTTAAGAGAAAAGAGTCCCCAGAGCTCCCAGGGACTAAACTACCAACCAAAGAGTACATACATGGATGGGACTGTAACATCATGTATAGCTGAGGATGGCCTTATCTGGATCAATAGGAAGGGAGGCCCTTAGTCCTGTGGAGGCTTGATGCCCCAGTGTAGGGGAATGCTAGAGGGATGAGGCTGGAGTGGGTGGGTAGGTGGGGGAGCACCCTCTTAGAGGCAAAGGGGAGGGGAGTGGGATAGGGGGCTTGCCAACGGGAGATGGGGAAGGTGGACAGCATTTAAAATGTAAATAAATCAAATAACCAATTAATAAATAAAGAAAAAGAAATAAAAGGGAGCTGTTCACTGGAAAACATTTTTGTGTGGAATCAAACAAGTCACCACCTAGTCCAAAACTTTGACTGAAGACACGGATGATAGTCCTGCATCACATCTCTCATGAAGCTGAGCACCTTTCAAACTGCCGCTGGGACCAGGATTTTATGAGGATTCGAGATCTCTGTGTTGAGGAAAAAAAAATGTCTTTATTGGTCACAGGAAGGAAGGTAGGATTCTGAGGTGAAAAAGATGAGCAGGAGCTTGAGAAACTTAGCATATGGGTACCATTAGGGTTTTCCAGAAGAACATAAGCAACTACTATGTGCCTAGTTCAATACAGACATTTGTTTTGAAAGACTTTGTTTAAGGAGCTAAGGAGATGGTTTAGCTAATGACATCCTGCTTTGTAAGCACGAGGACCCGGGGTCAGTCCCTAGAACTTTGGTGTGGGGGTGCATGCTTATAATCTCATGTTGGAGAAACAGAGACTAGGGAACTTCTGGGACTCACTGGTAGTCCACTCTACTCCAGTGATAGAGTCTGTCTCTAAAGAGGTAGATCTTTTTTCTAAGATAGAAACTTGAGGTTGTTCTCGGGTGCTGTGTATTTAATTGTGACTCCAATAGACTGTAGCCTATTCCAGAGGTTTAAGGATTCTGTGTTTGCCGCACTACTGAAAAACTCCAAATCAGTCGTCAAATATGGAGTCAGATCTGTGGACTCTAATTCAGCAATAGATGGTCCAGACCACAATCATGTGAGATTTCAGTGTCGTGAGAATGAGCAATAATGGTTAATCCTTTATCGCATCCACTGCATGGCCTAGTCTTCGTCCATACCTAAGGAAACAGCAGTCTCTAAGACTCCTGCTAACAGCAAGTCTAACAACAAGGCTCCTGTTGGGATGCTGTGCTGACCAGTAACTTAGGAACCAACTGGGAAATCTGAAACATGGGTACCATGGCAGCCCATAGCACAGACATTTAGTATCTTGCCATTCTTTACAGGACAATGGATGGCAGTTTTATATATAAGCCATAGCAATGTTAAGACAAAGGAGTATTTGTATGCATGTAGCTATTTAAAGTTCTGTACCTTTCTTGAGTCAATCTATTGTCAGAATACTTGCCTAATATTGTTGATGTCATCATGACCTTGTACAACTCTCTCTCTCTCTCTCTCTCTCTCTCTCTCTCTCTCTCTCACACACACACACACACACACACACACACACACACAGTGAAAACACAAACAGGAAAAGATCATGTAAAAGTTGTCTGTGTAAAAGAGAATGTGATTTATTTCAGAAATACACAATCCCTTCTGTATGTTGTGTAGCTCACTGGTGAATTTAGACTAAACACCATTCCACTGTTGGGAGACAAATATATTAAATCCAGACAGCACGGGGACAACACACAAGCCATCCATTGTGTTGAAGAAAACCACGTAACTTTTGGTGGGCAGACAATGAACTATGTACTAGAAACATAGTGGCCACTGGGGACTAAAATAAGTTTTCAGGGTTCTACTTTTTTCAAGTCCTGAATATCTGAACACACACACACACCACACACACACACACACACACACACACACACACACACACACACAACTGTGTGATTAAAGCCCATGGCATTCTAACTGTAGGCACCTTCTCCACTTTCAACTATTCTATGAACTGTCTCCTGGTCATCCAATTGAAACCTATAATGAACAATAAATATTGCAATTAAATCACAGTTATGTCCAGACCCCTGCATCTAGCTGAGGCCTGAAGACATTACTGAATTTTCCAGCAACCACGTAGTCTTAGGGTTTGATATGCCCAGGAATCACCTGCCGGAAGTAGCTCCAGGTGAATCAGAACATCTGATGTCGCTGGGCGTGCTGGCGCACGCCTTTAATCCCAGCACTCGGGAGGCAGAGGCAGGAGGATTTCTGAGTTCGAGGCCAGCCTGGTCTACAAAGTGAGTTCCAGGACAGCCAGGGCCATACAGAGAAACCCTGTCTCAAACCCCCCCCCCCAAAAAAAAAAAAAAAATCTGATGTCTTCTGGGAGGCTTGGCTCACTAGCCTACTGGATGATACAGTGTCAAGGCGAGACTGAAGCACAACAACAAAAAAAACCCAAAATAATAATAATAATAATAACAAAAACCAAACCAGACCAAACAAACAAACAAAAACCTAAAAGCTGAAGGCCTGGTGTGGCTGCTTGGATAACCCCAGGCTATTTCTTTACTGGCTAAAATCTAAGCCAGTGATACATAAGTCTAACAGTCAACTTCCTATTAACACAAAGACCATAGTCAAGATGAGGTAAAGGGTGAATTAGGGTTAGCCTTGCAAGTGCTTCTACCCCTGTCAATACATCCCGAAGACAAGGTTTGTTCATTACTGGTCTCTGCCTTAGAGGGACATTTCTAAAAATGTCACCACTAAAGGTATTGCTTTTTTTTTTTTTAAAGGAAGATTGTTCTGTTTAGGGAGCTGGCAAGATGGCTCAGTGGTTAAGGGAACTGTCTACTCTTGCAGAAGACCCCCTTGTCTTTCCATATGTAGATGATGGCTCATAGCCACCTGTATGTAACTCCAGTTCCACGGCCTGGAACTGGATGCTTCTGTCCCACCTGCATTGGTACCAGGCATGCAGGTGGTGCACATACATCAATGCAGACAATACACACACACACACACACACACACACACACACACACACACACACTACAATACAATAAATAATACTTTTTGAAATGTACTGGAGAGCTTGTTTGAAGGTTCAAGAAGCTAACTACCAAAAAAACCAAACAACCTAATTAAAAAAAAAAATGGGGAAAAATGGGGTATAGAACTAAACAGAGGATTCACATCAGAGGAATCTCAAATGTCTGAGAAGCATCTAAAGAAATGTTCAAAGTCCTTTGTGATCAGAGAAATGCAAATCAAAACGACCCTGAGATTCCACCTTACACCAATCAGAGAGGCAAAGATCAAAACCTCAGGCAACAGCACATGTTGGTGAGGATGTGGAGAAAGAGGAACACTCCTCCATTGCTGGTAGATTGCAAACTGGTACAACCACTGTGGAAATCAATCTGGAAGTTCCTCAGAAAATAGATAGGTTCTCTGGAAATAGATCTACCTGAAAACCCAGCAATATTACTCTTGGGACTATACCCAATAGATGCACCCCCCCCCCCAATGCCACAGGGCCACGATGTTCATAGTGGCCTTGTTTGTGATAGCCAGAAGCTGGAAACAACCCAGATGTCCCACAACAAAAGAATGGATGCAGAAAATGTGGTTCATTTACACAACAGTAATACTACTCAGCTATTAAGAATGAGGACATCTGAGTTTTGCAGGCAAATGGATGGAACTAGAAAATATCATCCTGAGTGTGGTAACTCAGTCCTAAAAGGATATGGATGGAATGTACCCACTAATAAGTAGATATTAGCCAAAACAAAACAAAACAAAACAGTACAGAATACCCAAGACACAGTCCACAGAACTCAAAAAAGTCAACAAACTGAAGGAACCAAGTAAGGATGCCTCATTCCCATTTGGGAGGTAGAAGAAATCAACCACAAGGAGGAGGGAGGGAGAAACCTGGGAGGGAAAGGGGACAGGAGTGGAAGTGGGGAACATGATCTGGTACTGGGTGGGGGAAAAGAACTGACGCCCTGAGGGCCAGCAGAAAGAATGGAAACAGACAACCTCGGGAGGCTGGATGTTGGGAGGACCCTCTCAAGTGCACCAGAGACCTGGGAGGTGAGAGACTTTCAGGACTCAAATGGAGGGACCTCAGATGAAATGCCCTACAGTGGGGAGAGGGACCTTGTAGAGCTCACCTTCAGCAGAAAGATGACATCAAGTGAGAGATGGGGTTGCCATCCCACAGTCAAAACTCTGACCCACAATTGTTCCTGTTTGAAAGAACTGCGGGGAGCCGGGCATGGTGGCGCACGCCTTTAATCTCAGCACTCGGGAGGCAGAGGCAGGCGGATTTCTGAGTTCGAGGCCAGCCTGGTCTACAAAGTGAGTTCCAGGACAGCCAGGGCTATACAGAGAAACCCTGTCTCGAAAAACCAAAAAAAAAAAAAAAAAAAAAAAAAAAAAAAAAAAAAAAAAAAAAAAAAAAAAAAAAAAAAAAAAAAAAAAAAAGAAAGAACTGCAGGGATGAATATTTAGAGGAGCCTGAGGAAAAGGAGGTCCAGCAACAGGACCAAAGTGGGATTCAGCTCAAGTGGAGGCCCCAAGGCCTGACACTATTACTGAGGCTATGGAGCACTCACAAAAAGGGACCTATCATGACTGCCCTCCAAAAGATCCAACAAGTAGCTGAAAGAGTCAGATGCAAATATCTGCACCCAACCAGTGGACAGAAGTTGCTGACCCCTGTGGTTGAATTAGGGAAAAGCTGGAAGAAGCTGAGAAGGAGAGCGACCCTGTAGGAGGACCAGCAATCTCAGTTAACTGGGACTCCCGAGATCTTTCAGACATTGGGCCACCAACCAGGCAGTGTATACCAGCTGATATGAGGCCCCCAACACATATACAGCAGAGGACTGCCCGGTCTGGGTTCAGTCAGAGAAGATACACCTAACCCTCAAGAGACTAGAGGCTCCAGGGGGTTTTGAGGTCTGGTGGGGTGGGAATGAGGGTGGGAACATACTTGTGGAGACAGGGGGGTGGGGAAGAGGTATGGGATGGGGAACAGTCAGAGCGTAGACCTAGAGGGGAATAAAATCTGGAGTGTAAAAAAAAAAGATTACATCAGTAAAAAAAATAAATAAATTAAAAAACTGTATTATAACTGATTAAACCATCGCGATGGCTCAGCAGGCAAAGGTGACTGAGGAGATGCCTGGCAGTGTAAGTCCAATCACCACAGTCACATAAAGGTAAATGGAGGGAGCTGAGGCCGTAAGGTTGTTCTCTGACCTTCATGTGTGTGCTTACGTGTGTGCTTGAGCACACGCACGCACACACCAAACTTATAAAAACCGACTGCTTCACTGCATCTGATTTGAAGACCCATATACTGTTAGTGGGTTGTTAAAATGTTGTAGAATTCTCAGCAAACCACCTAGGCCTTCAGTAGTAGAGAAAGAGATTTTCCCAAGACCCCTCAGTGATGTTTCAACAGTGATGGACTTGAGAAAGCCAAAAGGTACCGGTGAGCCAGCTTCTGCTTATGTAAGGTGAAAGGAATGGGCTTTGAGGCTGAAGGGGCAGCTGGTACAGCTTGCAGGTTCTAGCCAGTCCCTTGGTATGTAGCAGAATAATGTCACAGAACCTGCTATTCTTCTGAAAAAGAATTTGAGGCAGTGGTGGAGTGATCCAACATCTCTTTGGCTCTCTGTTTTTTCTTTACAGAGTATGAAGGACATTTTGATGGCCTTGTGTTTTTTTGTAGGTGGATAATCAAAGGTATCTACTGAATGTTGCCTGCTCACCATTATCCCTAATTATCTCATTGCCCACTGTCTCTACCTCCCATCCTTTTACCTCCCCTAATGGCTAAGGGAACTAATCCTGCAACCCGACTGACTGGGAATGTTGCCTAAATGGAGTTCTTCACTGTTCATTTCCACTTCATATTCAATAGAATATGGCTAGGTTATAACCTGAGATTTTTTTTTTTTTTTAATGAACAAAAACCATTGAAGATGTCGAGAAGAATTTACAGCCAGTTCCTTTAGAGATTTTCTAGATCTTCAGTTGAAGCCTCCTAGGTGGTAAGAAACATTTTTTTTTTCATGAGTTTATATTTAAAGATAGTCTACTTGCTAATATTCTTATTTTCAAACTCTGCAATAGTCTAGTTTTCTTAAAAACACAGAGAGAGCAGTTAGCCTTGCCATGGACCATGGATCATCCTATGACACACAAAGTCTGACAAAACTGCAACTCGTGGGATTCAATTTTGAGCTGGGAGAGCTGCATCTTCTGGATCCCATGGTATTTCTGGACCACCTTTGAGTGAGTTAATCATGAAAACATTAGGAGTCTCTTTTTAGGTGACGGTTGTTGCAAAATAAAAATCTCATTCTTTTAAAAGCACAGATTCTATCTTCTCCTGGGGTTTCAATACACTATCTGCAAGCAGTGAGACTTCCCCAACAAAGGTTTAATTAGAATGGTTAATAACTATGATTTCCGAAGCTCCCGACTCAGCCTGGATAATAATTAGGGAGTCTTGTTCCATACAAAATGCTTTATTTAACCTTCATGCCTTCATTCAGATAATTATACAAATGCATACAGATAAAGGTTTAAACTCTATTTCAGTTCACAGCTCAATTCATAGGAAAGTTGAATACAGAAAAGCGATGCACCAACAGAATATGTCTGAGACACCATGGAAAACGATAACACTTGTTCATTTAAATCTCTGAGAATAGACTGGAATAATCTTCTGAGAGAACCTCATTAGGAGAGTCTCCCTTTTCATTATCATAGGGCAAAAAAAAAATCACCATTTTACAGTAAAAAGGAAAAGCTCTGAGTATATTTACAATACATACACTATACATAAATACAAGAACAACACTTACATAATATTAATAAACTTATAACAGGAGCTGCCTAAACACTACAGAGTATATAAATGCGGAGAAAACTATTAGGAAATTAGATCTTTAAGCTGAAGAAATAAATTCATTTGCAATTAAAACTCTGAACAGAAAAACCGAACAAAGATTTAAGAACTCAACACATTTGCTTGCCAGCCTCTTCGGGGGAATTTTTCCTTTAATATGTAGGCTTTCCTCTGGGCACTCTAACTCTCTGGGTCATATGGCCAAGAGTCTTTTTGTAAGATTACATCCATAAATATGAACCAGAAGCAGCTCATCTATTCACTTTCCTGTGCAGAGGTTTCCAGCCTAGAATAAGTAAACGACATTTTTTTGTATTTTTACACAGAAAGATCTTGTGATCCAATCACCATGTGTAATGAGCTCAGTATTGAGGAAAAGCAAAGAGATGTCTGCTTGATTTGGACAAAGATGATGTTTTTCTTTATTCTCATGTGTTTTTTTTTTTTCAGATATGACTGGGAGACTTATTCAAAGGATTATGACGTCTGTACTGACCCCCACACACCAAGAGCAACGTCTAGACTACTACTAATTATAACTAAGTCATTTTAAGTGGCAGGTGGAGATATTAAAGGTGGTCTGTTCTCATAGTTTCACAACACAGACAATTCCTAGTACACCCTTCTATGGACAAACATGAATTTGCTGGTTTCTCTTTGTAAAAGGTGATCATGATACACATAATAGCATTATGAGGCAGGATGATGTAATACAGAAGACAATGTTTTCAAGTTGGTTTTGTTAATTCGTTATCTCACATCCATTTATAGTTGCTTTGCCATGGGATGTAATGTGTCCCACATAGACATGGACAAAACAATACAACCGCCATTCCATGGCGGGAGACAGTGGCTTTCAAAGATGAACCTTCAAACACAACAAGTTGCACACACACAAGTTGATAGGAAAGAGCCTTGCATGTAGGCACCAGTGCCTGGTTCAACAGTACCTACTGAATGTAGTAATTTGAGGAACAAAATATATTCTATGGTCTGGATACAATCACAAAATCCTGCCACAAGGAAGCTAGAAACATGAGTTGGGGGAAAAAAAAAAAAAACATCTGTCATGTTTTATGTTGTATTTTTAGAGAACAAAATGAGCATAAAAGGGAGATGTCAAAATATTCCTAAAATATCTTCGTTTTTGATTGACTGGACACTTTTAGTAGTAGAATTGGAGAGGAATTCTCTCTTATGAACCCTCATTTCTCAACAAAGATTAATCTCTGTCAAGGACTTGGCTACACCTGCATTTGAAAAAGGAATAATTCATAACTAGCGTCACTGAAACACTTCACATTTCTAGAGATGAAATTCGGGGGGGAAAAAAACGGCTATGGATGTGACCCTTCCCACTTGTCAACCCACTTAGGGTGGTGGCTTTGTCATCTGAGAAATAACTGTTGAAACTCAATTAAGCGACAAGAGTCCCCATTACAAGGAGGCCGTGGACACAGACCCTTGCTTTCAGCATGGAAGAGAAGTTGTTTATACAGCTTTTATCTCTTCCCCCAGCCAACTAACAGGGAGAAATATCATAATTCAGAAGATTCATTTTCACAAACTGAAACACTCTGAGAAATGGCATTGTTAATGTTTTCAAAGTCCATTAGCGGGTCCATGAATCAATACTGTCAGGGACCTTCTATGCAGACAAGGAGGGATTTCATTTCTCTGATGTTAGACAGCTCTTCACATAAAACTCAAACTAACAATACTGTAAGCAAATTATTTATGAGACTATTTAAAACATTCCGAGGCAGTGCTGTTAAGTGAGGCCTGGAAGTGGACCTGTCCACTGGTCTGCATGCTGACGTCATTACTCACGGACACCTGTAAGAGTGGCCTCTGCAGTTAAGAAGTGGCTCTACTCAGGTGAGGGTCTCAGATGCCCTTTCACAGATTAGAGCATATCTGTTAGGGAAACGGAAATATGTACATTGAGGAAAACGAACCGGGACTAAATTGTAGTGGGAAGTAAGAAAGGTTTTGAAAATCTTAGAGGCTCTGGGCAAACCTATGAAAGAAAGTGCCAAGTTTAGGGAGATCTCTGGTTCAATGTTTGTCCAGAATGACCACCCATCAGTGACTTTCCAGGAAGATTCTGATCTAAAATCCTCTCTGCTGTAGGCATACCATGTGCTAGGTGATGTCCTTTTATTTATCCCTGCAGGGCCCTCAGAACTAAACTGAGTAAGAGACTGGGAATGTGGCTGCCAGGAATAGGGAACAAGGGTGTGCCTACAACAGAAAGAATACAGGCTTAAGAGCCAGGAGGTTATGTATTCCCACTCTACCCACTTAGTCTGTACCCGTGGACATCTCAGCCATTCCTGTTGTGCCTCAGCTTCTCATCCATGAACTGGATAATGGTTGTAGAGATGGACGGTAATGTTAGAATTCTTAGTGCAGCGGTCAGCACAGGGAATTAATTAGGAGTAGCTATGGATTTTCCCCGTGCACTGAGTTTTGAACTTTAAGGGATACTTTAGCACATTCAGACAACATGGGGAAAGAAGGAAGTCAGACGGTTTGAGTTCAGTGAGACCAGGGACCGCAGTAGCTGTGCTTTGACGTGGTACCTGTTTGGTTTTCCCATCTACCTCCTGATGCATTTGCATTCACCCTCCATTTTTAAAACAGAGTAGGGTGAACAGTAGATGGTTTTCCTAACCTGAGTATGGGGCCTGGAGGCTGCTCTCCTGCTCTAGTACCATCCACGGTCTAAAACCTGACTGTGTATTCACTGCCATTCTTTAAGAACTGTTCTCACCGAGCGTTTGGCTCTGGAAGAGTGCACCTTTTCTCGTAGCCTCAGCAGCTTGTCTGGGTGGACTCATGCTTTGAGTGAGCAAGGCTGGAGAACAGGATGGGTTCATGTCTATACGCAGTCTCTTTTCTACCCCCGACTCTACTTGTAGTTATAAAATCATTTTAAAAAAGAGCTTATAGGCTTCTGATTGTACATTGTGAGGTAACTGTTAGGATGAACTAAATGCCTGTCTGAAGGCCTTCACAAGTATCCGAGGACTTTTTTTTTTGGGGGGGGTAGGGGGAGAGGGATAATTTGTCAATGTGCATCTCTAAATGCTCCTTGATGATACAAGGGTACATGTCAGGTGAAAAGATAATGAAGCACATAAAGATGGACTTGTGCACTGAGCTAAGTGGGTAAAATAAAGCAGACACACCAAAAAAATCCCTTACGAATCTGTTCTAAGTACGTCAGTGTTTTTAGCAGAGCAAGCCTGTCTGAACTATACGTGCTCTGTCATAAGTTTGAGGTCCATCACAGTCAAACTTTTTATCTGAACATTATAATTGTCACGTACGCTAAAGATAACCTTAATCTCCATATATATCGCCTGCTTATATTCAAGTAAGAAAGACGGAATGAAGAGATAGTAAATTGCAAATAAGATTCGTTATACTTCAAAGTGATGAAAGCCCTCTTCTGTGGGTTTGCGTGAACAGATTTAATTTCCTATGTGCATTTCTTCCCCCCCCTGTGTGTGTGTGTGTGTGTGTGTGTGTGTGTGTGAGAGAGAGAGAGAGAGAGAGAGAGAGAGAGAGAGAGAGAGCTCTCAAACTGTGTAGGAAAAGCCATGTATGATAAATAATTATTGCTGTGTGAAAGTATAGGATTATCTCATTGGTCACATTCATTGATAGGCACTTTCAGCATTTAATTCATTTCTGAAAAAAATGGGCATTACCTTTTTCCTGTTGCCACTGCAGAATCTGTTACTATGTGGCCATATCCATACACTTAACCTCATCAATCGACACCTAGACCAGAGAACAATCCCTCTGGAACCTAAACAAGAAATAAATACCTGTATTTCATTTTGTTTTCTAAATCGAAAACCATCTTGCTGAGGAAGAAGGTAAGCGAGCGGGGAGAATGATTGCTAGATGAATCTTTCTAGAACAAGTAAGTCCTCATTGTTTCAGTCCCAAGAGAAAGACATGACAAGTTAGAAAACATGACTTCATTTGAGTTTCAAATCATTCTAGCTACACCATGACAAGTGGCCACTCAGCTCTAACCAAGCACCAAGAACATCAACAAGTGGGACCAGTTCCCATGGCAACATTGCTAATTGTGTGTATCATCCATACACAAGGCATATCTGAACAAGTGGTTTTTTTTTTTTTTTTTATTGTGATGAAAACTAGAAGCTTTCCCCCAACATACGTCATCAAACTATTTACAACCTCTGTAAAATTTGCATGTTTGAAAATACTTTTCCACTATCACATATGTTACGAATACAGTAAAATAGCGTCACTCTGTTTTTTAAAGATGCAGTATCCCTCTGTTTTATTTTCTTATGAAAATCTGAATTTCTATTGCAATTGTTCAATATTTAGCATATTTAAAATACCAATGGGCATGGGTTGCTAAACAGACATTACTCTATAATGAAATTGTGAAAATATAGCATTTTAAATTTTTTATATACATCTCTTAACTATAAAACGCAGGCAAAGTTACATAGTATTCTAAGCTGATTCTCTAGTCGGGTAATAACTTACATTTCTACATAGGATGGATTATTACAAATTATTTCCTTAAAAAAGGGTCTTTGCTGATATTTATTTGCCTGCTGGCTGCTGCATATACAGATGTGTGCACACAGGTGCATGTGTTGAGGGTGTCTGTCCAGATAAGTGAAAGGCAGTGTGGGAACAAGTAGACATGGAATATGGAAGACATGGCCGGCCAAACCTCTTTCCTTAACTGAGCCGAGTTAATCTGAAAACATTTCTGTGGGATACACAACCTCAGGAAAAGGAAAGAGATAGAGAGCTGGCTGGTGGCCTACACTTATGTGATAAACTTACAGGCAATGGTAAAGAATAAACTCTGATGTGAACTATGAGTATTAAGGCTTCCTGGGCCTATGTAGTTCACCAACGTTAGCTCACATTGGATCCTTTCTATGCAGACTGTATGTGTGCTGGTATTAACACTGCTTTAATTCTAAGAATCCTCACTACACAAGCGACTGGACAACCTCCTGACAATATCTCAGCAACGTTTCTAGGCAGTCACTACAACAAAGCCACGGCATGTGAGTACAACCGAAGGCCTCCCCTCACCAGATTTATTCAATTGAAGCTTTGGTACACATAGTAAACAAAGCACACCGACTAAGGAATACTGCATCTTTCTCCATATACACGTTATCATTCTAATGAGCTGATCTCAAAGTGCAGAGTTCCATTTCCAGTCCAGACTCGAATGGCAGTCTGACATTAAACAAGTTGCATGAAAGCGAACACAGTCTTCGCATGAGCTGTTCCAAATTTCAACCATGGTGAACATGGCCTTTCTAATCACCTACAACCCTTGTTTGTAAACACGGAAGCATTTTGAAAGCCCTCCCCTCCCCTCACTTATCTTGTTTCCCTTTTAATCTCTAAAGTGATATTTAAAAGTGCTCGTTTTTATTTATGTAACCTTGAGATTGGAATATAAGGGGCTCTCTGAAAACCCCTAATAGGCCAACTCCCTTGTCATCAGCTTTTACATTTCAAGGAGACAATTGGCTCTCCCCAGTGTGTGTGTGTGTGTGTGTGTGTGCGCGCGCGCGCGTGCGCGCGCGAGGTGTTCCCAAACACACACCCCACCTCCCTAGCTGCAAGATGAACCACTTCAAATGTGAAAGCAAAGCTTGCACTGCTTAGGAAACCACAGGGAAGCTTTAGGATCCACAATCTCTCTTTCTTCTTCTGATAGCTTACCATACACTGTGCTTTGCAAGAAGCTAAACTGGCCTATGAGATGGGTGGTGGCTTTTCTGTGCCTAAGGATATCCCATTTCCTTCAGTCTCAAACCACTTTCTGCTATGCAGGAAACACACCTCGGAAACTTACCGAGGAGGACTGGTTACATCCTCCAGCACAAGTGCCAAATACGTCCCAGTTCTTGGGCCAGATCAGGGATGTGTTCATTTGTGCTTTGCATCTCTTCTAAAAAATATCGCTATGTCAAAAAAGAGGGAAACGCTGTAATGGTGGCAGGTTTTCTCCATTACCTTACCATCTCAGTATGCTTTCCATTTACAGGGAGCGAGGGGGAAGAACTCATTCCCCCACATCTTTCTTATGCTGTTAGAGAGGTACAACTCACTTAGTGCTGTGCTAAATTTAAATTAAGATGTCAGTCAGGAAGCCTCCCTTGCTTGTTAGATCAGTGAATTCTCCCTGTAAAACCTGTAAGATGCTTCTCAGTGGAAAAAGGACCGGCTCCTACAAGAGCAGACGGATCTAAGCCACATGTATACTTAACTTGAGTGACTCCCTTACGACCTGCCAACTAGGCTCTGGGGGGCCAGCGCCTGGGGGGTCATGCTTGTTTGCCATTGTTAGGGTTCTTTGCCCTGGCCAGTTACTAATGCTGGCGTGCATCAGGAAACCTGGTTTTACTCTGGATGATTACAGGCAATGAGAAGTAGGAAGTGCATACAGTACAGATTTAAAAATGTTCCAGTTGGTATATAAAAAACAACAACAAAAAAGCAACAACCCCAAAAACCAAAAAATCCTGCTGGCTGGTGGGTACCAACCTGTATAGCTGAAGCTATTTATCAATAGAACTACAGCCCTTGGAGGAGGGAAATTGCCTGATGAAGTTTTTATACCTGGCAGAAAATGTAGAGCACAGATTTCTGAAGCTGGGACTTGACCTGTAAATCACGCTACTTTTGCCTGGACAGTTATTAAAAGTCTTTTCAAAGCTACCCGACACAAATGGTTCTCCTTGTACTGTTCATAGTTCTTGCTTTGTCAGAATACAATTATCCTGATTAGAAGCTGATACTAGAAAGGATAACTGTCATCAGAAATCATTTTAGAATGTGCAGACATTTAAAACTGAGCGAGGAACCCTATGAGGTTGATTTGCGCAGTTCCCCAAATCAAGTGTGTCATTGAAATATATTGCAAAGGCCTTCACTGGAGACCTTTAATATTTAAGCTATAAAATGTCTTAACAACAAAAATATCACCAAACCCAATTGCCACAGAAAGCTGGGAAAACAGCCGCTTTCAGTGGGGACAAACTATTTTGGAAAGAGTGCTTGCTGGGGATGTATTGCTTTTCCTGTACATTTTGCTAAATACAAAAAGCTCTTCACTCGAGAGGCAGGATGGAACCTAACTTTGCTCTGACCCTTCTCCCAGGAGAAGCAGGTGGTTTGTCCCTGTGGATGCCAATGTGGGAGCACGGGGATTCTGGGACAGTTTAAAAAGTGAACCGCGTAGAGTCAGACTCTTGGCTCTCCAGGTTGGAGAAGTAGCACCAGGGCAGGCTTTCCATGGGGACACTCTTTCCACGAACTCAGGCCCGAGCAGAACAGACCCACGGGCTGAAGAGTTCATCCGCAGCTCTGCCTCCCGTGCCTCTCTAGTCACCAAGTAACTGTTTCCAACCAAGAAGTGGGGATCGTAATCTTTAATTGTGGTACTTAAGCAAGTAGGACAACAGACAGTGGAAAGATTACCTCCGTGCTGTGGCTGTAACTAAGACATCTGAAATGCTGGGGTGTTTTTTACAGTCCCTTTAGTAAGTATGAAAATCGGTAACGTGAGTCCTCAGTGGAGTTATTGTAGGAAAGTCCTTCTGTTCATTATTGCTTTTCTCCTCAAGAGGAGCATTATTTCCATCTCTGCTTTGTCTCGTTTTCACGTTCAGTGACTTTGCCTGGGCAGCTCCACCTCTTACCTTGGTGCCAGTGTGTCTAAGAAAGCCCCCCTCTCCTCGATTCTTTGTAATCAAACACTAAGGGCAGGAGGAGATGGTGCCTAGGTGACAGAACACTGCAATTCGAAGTGGGGCAGTAGTTATTATTATTATTGTTATTACTTTAGACAGGCTCTTCCTATTCAACTACGGAACACCCTGTCAGTCCACGCCAGGGCGGGGCAGGGCTAGTCTTTGAGAAACTGCTCTGCCCCTCTGTTGGAACAGATGCACAAAACAGAAACAGAACAGAAACAAGCAACAACAAACAAATGAAAAGACTCAATGTTGGTTCTTTTTGGGGATGGCATGAGGACAAGGTATGAGCGCTATCTAGGTCCGCCACCTCTAGCACAGAGGGCTACTTCTGTGTGCCTTTCTTTTCGGGTAACATAGTGCCTCCAGTAGCCCCTTCCTTTCTAGTTCATGCCGTTTGCTGGTAACAGACTGGGTGTGTGTTCTAGCTTACTGAGATAGGAACTGAAATTGTTGTCAAAAGGGGTTAGGGTCGGGGTGGGGTGGAAGAGAAGAATATTCCCAACTGAGAAGGTCTCCTCTAACCATCAATTTGCGGTAGATGACCTTTAAGGGACTGATAGCAGAGTGTCTGCCAGCTCAGAAAATGTACAAGCTACAAACATCTTTTCAATGGCAGAGGACATAGCATGGAAAACAATTCCTGTCTCTTCAGGACCTGAGGCGCTGAACTCCCAGGCCAGCGTGAACGCAGACGGCTCTCTCACGCGTGTGGTCATGATGGGGGGTTACCTTCAGGCCGAAGGGAGAAGGGTTCCTTCTTGTTCCTGCTCTGGTTTCAGGCACCGTGGGAATGGCGGTGCCCTTGACGTTAACACTGTAGAGGGAGCTCAGCCCTGCTGAGTTAGATGCTCCTGAAGAGACCCAGCTCTTGCACGTAGCTGGACTGGCGCCTTCCTCACACCAGCATGTGCCTCCTACGGTGCAGTGCCAGGTGGTCTGACCTCGAGAAGCTGCGGTCACAGTCCGCGCACTTGAATGGCTTCACTCCCGTGTGTTTGCGGTAATGCCTGGTCAGTTCATCTGAACGGGCAAACTTCCAGGTGCAGCCTTCCCATGTGCATTTGTAGGGCTTCTCTCCTGGAAGAAACAAAGACACACAAGCTTTGGGGCTCCATTCTTTTTCTGTAACAATCCAGGACCCTCTGGGTGCTGGGAAAATGTCCTTGTCAATGGGTGTTCCATTTGGCAGGTCTCTTTGAGGAAACCTTAGCATGCCACCAGGGGCTTTGGGGACGGAGAGGTGAGTTTCAATTTTGTCTTTCCTGCTGTGACATCAGACACGTTGGCTAACATTCACCTGTGTAGCTAAGTATGCGATGCTACGTGGTTTGCTTGTCTTACTGGTGGGCTCAAGAGAAAGTATTAACACTTCAAGTCTGATTTAGCTCTAGGGCTGGACGTCACAGAGAACAGTTAAGGATACGCAGATATTAGATATATGTTATGCACAAACATCTACATTTTCTTCCTCCCTTGGGAAGAAATCTTAGATAGTTTAGCTGGGCCAAAGCAAGTACGTTTTTCAAGACTGGAGAACCAAACTGAGCCCGAGGAATCCTGAAGTTGGACTTAAGGCTGAAAGTCCCCGTAAAAAGTGAAGAACTGTGTAACCTGACCGGGCCCTTCAGTCAGCTTGTAAGGACAGTAAAATATCCAAAGCCTGTGCTGGAAAAGATAGCCACTCCATTGTCTAATGGGCTCCCAGGGGGAGCAGGACAATAGCTGACCCGGGTGCACTGTTTTCCTAGCTCTCTTCCAAATGGAAGCTCTGTCCCCGTGCAACCCCACAAAACTGCTCTCTCCTGTCCCATCTGTCCAATGGACTACAATGGTGGGGCCTATAATGACGACAGGGTAGGCAGCTGATGCTAATCCTGTGTGTGGAGCTGCAAAGCACCCCCCACTTCACAGGTCACAAAACCAATGTGCAAGGAAATTACCCATGGCCTGGGGGAAGATGCGCCTGGCTCTGAATTCAGCATCTTTCACTACACCACAGAGGGACAGATAATTCTGATTATAACTAAACTATTGTGTTCTCAGACACAGTTTGTTCTATGCTTAGCCCTCTCGCCCAATTTAAATCCTCTTTCAATTAAGTCACTAATATAATATACAATGACCTTATTTTGAGGCTGGTCTCCTCCAAGGCTGCTGAATTCTTAAGTCGGAAGCCCTGCTTTTTACTGTCCCTAGAGCCTAGGTTAGGACTTAAGCAAGTCCCTGGGTAAATTAACAGAGTGATAACACTTGCTTTATAAAGCTTTCTTTACCTTTCTCTGTCTCTCACACATGCACACACTCAAAGCATGTGTAGGCAAGCATGGGTATGTAACACACACAACGCACACTGAAAGCATGTGTGTGTGTGTGTGTGTGTGTGTGTGTATGCAGCACATACATGGAGAAAGAGATACAGAGAGAGATAGAGACAGAGAGAGGGGGAGGGAACATGGCAGCAGCAGCAGCAGCAGCAGCAGCAGCAGCAGCAGCAGCAGCAGCAGCAGCAGCAGCAGCAGCAGTAAATGGACAGGACACCTCCGGTCCCTGTAAGTGAAATATTTAGGTAAAGCCAACATGGTAAATTCTGAGCAAGCTTAGAATGAACTGGTATTTTTCTAATTCAACTGTTAAGTTAGCGCTGGGTCTTAGGATCAAGTGGTCCTTTCAGACGAGAGTGAATAAGTGGTTCAGATGCAGGGAATCTAGAACTGCTCAGGTACTAACTGGGACCACAGGAAGCACCCCAATCCGCTGAAAGGATCCATTCAAGTAAGAGCATCCTGATTGCACTGACCAAAAACCTCAACTTCTAATCCATTCCAGTTGTTCCAAGGAGACCAAATATGTAGGCTTATTGCAACACAAACCAGGCAAGCGTCTAACTGAGAACGAACTGAAGATCTAGAACAGAATGTATCCCTGGCAACGAGTGGCATCTACTTACACGGTGAATGTTGCTGATGGCTTTTATATTTTTATTATCTGTATGAGTTCTGTCACCTAGTGCAATAGACATGAACTTTTCTAATGTTCTTCCTCCTTGGTTGAATTAATTGGTTGTCACCAAGAGACATCTCCTAACAGGGACTTGTGTTATGTGATCACCCAGAGAGAAAGAGTCAAATCTAGGAAGGAAAGAGAACAGGTCTTCTCTTAGCCACCCTTTCACTGAAAATTGCTTTCTTTCTTACATAATATATTCTGATTAGGGTTGCTCCTTCCTCTGCTCCTCCCAATTCCTGCCCACTTCCCCTCTCATCCAGATTCACTCCCTTTCTGTCTCTCATAAGAAAATAAGTAGGTTTCTATGGTATAATAATAAAATAAGACACACACACACACACACACACACACACCCTAACACATTGGAATAGGACAAAACAAATAAACAATAGGAAAGGAGTCTGCTAAAAGACACAAGAAACAGAGCTACAGAGGTCCTGTACAGATTACACACACCTAGGGATCCCATATAAACACTAAGCTTGAAGACTCTGTGTGTGTGTGTGTGTGTGTGTGTGTGTGTGTGTGCGCGCGCACACGCACACACTCACACACACATATAAACACAAAGATAAAACACAAAGATAAAAAGTCTGTATGGTAAAAAAGAACAAAATATTAATAAAATAAAATATAAGTTAAAATTTAAAAGGAAGGAAGGGAGGGAGGGGGGAGGGAGGGAGAACACTAACATGACATTATGTCACAAGGAACCTCTAAATATGCTGCCAAGCTCATTTTCTGTTTGCTTCTACTGCTGGGCACTCAAGATTGTTTCCCCCTGTGAGATTCCCTTGGAGAAAGCTAATTTTTTTTTTTTTTATTTGAAAATGGTGGCCAGTTGGAGATAGCATCTGCATTGAGGGCATGTGTCCACCTCTCCTTTCAGTTCTAAAGCCCCATCCTTTGCAGACCCTGTAGGCCCTGCACGTGTTGTCTCAGTCTCTGTGAGTTCACAGGCAGGTGAGTGTGACCATACTTAGAAGGCCTTGTTTTCCGGGTGTCCTCCACCCCTCTGGCTCTTAGACCCTTTCTGCCTCCTCTCAAGCAGTGTTCCCTGAATCCTGAAGCAGGGCTTGGGGTTGGAGAATGGTTGATGGAAATATTCCATTTAGAGCTGGGTGTTCCAAGTATCCCTATCTCTACACAAAGTCTGGCTATGAGTCTGTATATTTGTTCCCATTCGCTGCAGGACCAGGCTTCTCTGATCAGATCTGAGTGAAGCACTGGTCCATTAGTACAGAAGAATGTCACTGGGAGTCCTTTTATTGATACTTTTTTTTTCTAGAACATTGGTATTTGGTTTTCCCCTACGTCCCTGGGCTCTCTTGTCTCAGCTTCTTGGTTTCCCAAGCTACATTAGGTTCCATGTGATAGGGTGATGTCACATCACGTATTGGTTGGTTGCTCGCACAAGGTTTGTGCCACTATTGCACTTGAGTGTCCTGCAAGCAGAACACCACTGTAGATCAAAGGGGTTGCCTGGCTAGGGGTTTATGTTCCTCTTTTGGTAGCCTAAAGACACTACCAAAGATAGTAGCACATAGGGCTGAAGGCCTTACGTAGTTGTCAGCTCAACTTCTCTGCGTTCGGTGATTTATGTAGGTGTTGTTTTCAGCAATGGGGCCTTGCTGTCAGTTTGGGAAGGACAACTTAAGAGTCTTGACAACAGCCTAGGTTGTTTGGGTGTTCCCACGAGGCGCATTTGGACAACACCTCTATTAGATGTAACAATCCCAGTACGAGATGTTCAGTTGGGGCTCTGTCTTCTCTGTTATTAGGCAATTTATATGGCTTTCATATATGTACAGATTTTTATGATGCTTCTACTATTATTAGATATTAGGTTTTATTATTATTATTAGATATTAGGTATTAGGTTTTCACACTGGCCCTTAATTTTAGCTGTCACTCCACCATCCCCTTTCTGTCCCACTGCCCACCAAATTTTACTGTTCCATTCCCTCCCCATATATTTAAAACTACCTATTTTATTTCTCTTTCCTAGCAAGATTTAAGTGCCCCACTAGGCATTTACTGTACACCTAACCTCTATGTTTCTGTAGACTGTAGCTTAGTTATCACTGACTTATGAGCTAATATTCATAAATTAGCAGATATATTTCATATTTGTCTTTCTGGGTCTGGGTTACCTCACTCACAATGATTTTTCTCTAGTTCCATTCATTTACCTGACAACGTCGTTGTTTCACTTTTTAAATGGATGAGTAATATTCTGTTGTGTAAATGTGTCACATTGTGTTTATCTATTGGTTTTTTTTGAGGTTCTTTCCAATTTCTGGCTATTATGAATAGAGCAGCAATGAATATTTGAGAGCTACTGTCTCTTTGGAAGGATAAAGCATTCTTTGAGTCTATGCCCAATTGTTGTGTAGCTGGATCTTGACGTAGATTAATTCTCATCTTTCTGAGGAATGGCCACACTGGTTTGCACACCTATGAGCAATGTATGAAGCTTTCCTCTTAACTCCACACATGCAGTACAATGAGCTGTCACTCATTTTTTTGATCATAGCCATTCTAACAGGTACAAGATGAAATCTCAAGTAGTTTTGATTGACAATTCTCTGATGGCCAAGGATATTGAACATTTCTTTATTTCTCAGCCATTTGAGTTCTGTTTTTGAGACTTCTCTGTTTAGATCTGTACCCCCTATTTTAAGATTGGGTTGTTTTATTGATATCTTTTTTTTTTTTTTTTTTTTTAGTTCTTTATATAATTTGGATATTAGGCCTCTATTGGATGAATTGTTGACAAAAATCTTTTCCTATTCTATAGGCTGTCACTTGTTCCTTGCTGTGGGGGGGCTTCTTATTTTCAATAGGTCCATTTATTAAGTGTTGATTTTAGTGCCTGTGCTCCTATTGTTGCATCCAGAAAGTCTGGGAAAGGCTGTTTCTTCTTGGGGGATGAGAAGCATTGTTCAGGTGGTGGTAGGATGCAGCGTATTTCTGTCTTGGTGAGGAAGTAGTAGATGAGGTTAGAACAGGGTTGATGAACCTGTTTCTATTGCAGGTGAAAGAAAGGATGCATAACTATGAAGCTGATGGTATGAGGATAACTGGGGGTGCAAGAAGATCCAGGCTCACCTCACGGGGCATAGGGGAAAATGATGTGGTCCAGAGCACAGATGGGCTGCAGGCCATCTGTAGACTAACTGGATTTACTTGTTTAATTTAAGCATATATAGCCTCCAGTTTCCTTCTCATGGCTATTTTGTCAATTTAATAATGGTACTTATGCCCTTTTTACTTGAAAAACATATAGAAGCAATCGGTCAACTGTCCTCCCCAGTTTTAAAGGTTGAAGGAAAGATGGAAAGCAGGATAGTTTATAGTTGCAAACACTGAATGAAAGTTAGATATCAGTGACTGTAAATTGTTTTTGTTGGCACATGCCTACATTAACTTGTTTATATGTTGTTTTGGTTGTTTATGTTTACCAGTGGGGTCAACATTGATTAGTTACAACACAAAACACGTGGCTTTCTGTGCACTAAAATATGGAGCATCTGGTCTTCTATTGAGAGCCCACCGAACTGAGATCTAAGAGACGGACACTTCTGTTTATGGTTGGCTTTTTGAATATATGCGAATTTATTCAACTATAGTATATATTACACATTGATAGCGTGGTATAGAGATGTTAGTGGAATACTTGGGTTATGGTAGACAAATTCTCAAAGTAAGAGCCTCAATTCAAAGATTAAAATTACCCTCAGCCATGTACACATGATATTTCTGGTTTTTTTTGTATCATTCTCCAACATAATTATTTATTTGAATATATGTTCTCTTTTAATCATCAAGCCCCAACATTGTATTATAATAAATTATTTTGTTAATCATATTTTAAATATAATTTTTATAATTACCATTATTGGGAATATACATGTGTCATGGTACCAATACATGTGTAGGGGTCATTGTAGAATCAGTTTTTTCCTTCCATGTTTATGTAGATTCTGGAGACTGAAGCCAGGCCACCAAGCCTGAATGGCAAGCTCCTTTATCCCCTGGGCCGTTTTATTTGAAATGTACTTAACTTTTTAAAAATTAATTAATTAATTAATTAATATGGAGTGTGCATATGTGCAGTTGCACACATGTGGATCTGAAAGCACAATGTGACATATTTGGTTCTCTTCTTCCACAATGGGGCATCCATGGATTAGTCTTTGGTTGGTGGCAAGCTCCTTCACCCAGTGATTTATCACACTAGGCAAAAATGCCATCTTAACTGATCGCCATAAGTTTTCTGTCTTTAATTGTGCACCATGCGGCATTTACATGTATCTACATACTTTGTAGTGTTTAAACCGGGTTAAACACATCTAGTTATTCACTTATCATGCATTCACAGGGAAAACTTTCAGAATCTTTCCTTGTAAAATTCTGAAATGTCACTACTTATGATAAGCAGTAAACTGTGCATTAACACACTACACACATCTAACTGGAACATGGCACGATTTGCTCAGCCATCTCCTCCCATTTCTGCTCTGTTCATTCTCTGATAATCACCCCTCTGCTTTCATCTTTCATGGCATAAACTTCCTTTTGTTCCATGTCTTAGTGAGACCACGTAGTCATTGTGGTCTTTTAGTGTCCAGATGCATGTCATTTCCCAACAAATCGTTTAAGTTGAGAGTTCTGAACAAGAGGAAATGAATGCTTCTCTTATAAGACTCACACAACTCCATGAGACTTTAAAAAGTATTTTCTGACAATAGGGAGGTATGGAAGGTGAGGGTCAGATGCCACGTGGGTGGGGCAGACTGCTCTGGATGTTCCAGGGATGATAGAACAGAATCCTGTTCCATCTCCAGCTTCCTTACACACCTGGGAAAGCTGGCAACTATAAACGACGATGAGTGGTTACTCTACTGAGTCTAGGAAGGAGTGCCAACATTGGGAAGATCAGTGTGTGTGTATATGTGAGTGTGTGTGTGTGTGTGTGTCTGAGAGAGAGAGAGAGAGAGAGAGAGAGAGAGAGAGAGAGAGAGAGAGAGAGAGAGAGAGAGAGAGAATAACAATAGTAACTAAAGTCATCTGTGTAGCAAAAGTAAGCTAAATAGTAATTGTATAATAATTAAGAGGTGATGAACTTGAGGGGAGCAATGGGAGAGTTGTATGTCATGGAAGTGAAGTAAAAGCAGTATTCATGTATAAAATTCTCAAAAAATAGAATAAAATTAAAAATAAAAAGTCAGTCTATTCTGACAAAATGGTTGTTCATTGTTTTGTTACTTGAAGAAGTTATGTTGCCTGGCAACTTGCTCTAAAATCCAACAGGTAGCATGAAGGGGGTAAAGGTCGCATTTGTTTTCTCTTTCTGATAACTATGAGTTTTCAAAACCTAAAATTCAATTCCCACATACTTTCTTAGTATATTAGAACCACAAAAATCACTGGTATTATTCGTCACCACTTTGAGTTTCTGTTTGTTTTTTTTTTTTTAAATCTGTTTTTATTGTTTAAGGGGAGTGAGTATTAAAAGAATCAACAGTAAAATGTAAAGGTCTTTAAAAAGTTGAGATGTTAAAAACGTACATCCCAGTCAATAGATCCATGTCACTGGCATATAATTCATAATTCACGAATCAAAATACTGGATCTTCGGATACATACTGTCCTCCAGAACCTTTTAAAAAGCCTATAAAACTATCAGTATTGAGTCATGTCGATATCAGCTGTGTCTGCAACTGGGAGAGCTTCTAACGTGTATTTTTTTTTTTTTTTTTGCAACTGGTTTGTGAATATAAAACAAGGATATCTTTATATATATGAAGAAGATGAGCATTTGACTTTAAAAATATAGCCAGGGGCAGAGACAGAATGTGAAGTGAATTTTATTCAGAATTGCATCTATGGAAGAGTTGGCTAAGAGTTGGACCTAGTGACTCAAACCTGAAATCCTGTCACTTGGAAGGCTATAGCAAGAAGATTGGCCCCAAATTTGATGCTGTTATGGGATATAAAGAGATTTCCATGGTAGTCCTGCTACAGATTAAGACTCTGTCAAAAAAACAAAAACAAAAACAAAAACAAAAACAAAAACCCACAACACAACAAAACAAGACAAAGACATAGATGTGAACAATATAAACGGAGCAGCACCAAGGGCTGTCGGGTTTGCTCCTTATAGCTCTGTCTTCACCAAGACGGACTGTGTTGACAGTGAAAAAAATTCCACTAACTTCTTCGGGAACAGCAGGCTTTCCTGGAAGTTTAATTTATCTGTAGCAGAGTCCTACACACATTTTATCTCAAACTGTTTTCCAAAGGAATATGCTGAAAACAAAAATATATGCCTACCTCTTTCTTATAAATTATTAACGTGTAGGGATTTCTTTTTGACTGTGTGCATGCCGCTGCACCCCTGGTGTGCCTGCTGCCCACAGAGGCAGAAGGAGCATTGCATTCTCTGTCACCATTGCTTTATATGGCTGTGATCACGATGTGGGCCAGGAATCAAACCTGGGACCAATGGAAAAGCAGCCAGGGCTCTTAACCACTGAGCCATGTTTCTAGGCCCCATTGGACCTTTGAAATTCCATTTAGAAAAGAGGGTTAGGCAATGACAAATTTGTAATTAGACAACTACAAATATAACCCCTCACAGGCTTAAAACATATTTAGAATATCCACAAAATACCTGGAGGTTGTGACTTCACTATCAGACTGTTATTGATTGGTATTTCTTATGTTAATTCTATGAAAGAGGATGAAATTACTGGCAAAAGTTTGGTACAGTGCTGTAGCAATAAGTCTTCCTATGTAATTTTGTTTTTGTGACATATTGTTAAAATGTAGCGTAGAACAAAGAATGCAAAGACAAAGGTGGCTGGCTAGTTGGGTGACACTTGGCCTCTCCTTTGGGGTACAGTTTAGCCTCCCTTGAAGCAGTTTCTTTCATTGTGATATAACATATTTTAATAAAGCATTTTCAGCATAGTCTTAAGAAAGCAAACATGCCAGACAGGAGTAAGGGCATCTGGGGCCTGCTGAGATGGCTCTGTGGCTAGCGGAGCTTATCATACAATGGGCCACTTCACTGGAATGCAGGCAACAGTGAAAAGAGCACAACAATTCCACAAGGGTGTCCTCTTACCTCACTGCATGCCCTGTGATGTAAGCCCCTCCCAACTCCCTCCCTTACTACCACCTCCACTCCCTCATTAATAATAACTTTTTTAAAGTATCATTTTGCCGTTGCTCTAACAGTTTTTTTAATGGCAGTCTTGGAGTTTGCGTTGGACACAAATTCCTAGTCATATACAGGCAGCATTTGCTCCTGTTATTAATGAAGTGTCTTGGTAAAATAAGAAACTCCTATCAGATTTTTTTTTTCTGTCTCAAAACAGTCAACAAAAACTGATTTATTATGAGATACTTGTCCTTTTCCATTCTGGTTGAAGGAAAGGATTAAGAGTAGCTCCGTGCCTTTCTATGGCATTTACCCAGCAGAAGGTACAATAAAGTCTAAAGAAAACATGAGGTATTGAATGGATTCCCAAAACCTACCAAACCAAAAAAAAAAAAAAAAAAAAAAAAAATCACTTTTTCAGGGCCTCCCATTTCACCACCTGAAATGCTAAAAGGTAAATGTGGATTGAGACAAAGGGCAGGCGCCTTTTCATACGGAGATGACGTGTGAGCTATACACATAGAGGAATGTGCAATTTCAAAAGGTCCATGTTAAACAAAACCCTGAGCTCTCCGTGGCTCCTCTGTTATTTTCTCAAGCAACTGAAAAGGAACCCTTTAGCAACAGGAAGTGCAGGCATTTTCTAGGTTCAGAAGTGCATTTCTGAAATATGTTTAACTTTTACAAAGTTACAGGGCCCAGACACTGACAAATGAGCTTCATTTCATTCAGGGCTCAACATATTTGCTGTGACAACCTGTTTCACTGGAGGAATGGTATTTGCATATAAGGGAAGAGAAGGGGGGCGGGGAGTCAAGATTCCTATCTTGTCTTCTGGTTTCTGTTACATCAGTTCATGAAAGTTCACAGATATCTAGATCTGGAAGGAAATTAGGTACTTTCAAGACAAGGAACTAGAAACTTGGAGATCAGGAAAGAGCTGGTATTACAAGCCTCTGCATTGCCCAAGGATGGGGTAGTCCACACTCCCTCTTGGGGTTAACACAGCCCATGCTACCTGGAGCTTTAAAATCAGGCCGAATGGCCAAACACGGCCACCAACCTGCATCAGGGTTCTAGGCTGCAGAATTCAATTCCTGGAAGCAGCTGCTCATCTCTAACATTTATTCCCACAATCTGTGAGACTCCGAACTGCTCATTACAGAATTTTGATTTTATGGTTATGAAACTCAAGGTAATCCCTGTTTACTGTGAAGAAATATAAATAAAATACATCTCTGCAGTTGTGTGTGATGTGAAGATGTGTGTGTGTGTATGTGTGTGTGTGTGTGTGTGTGTGTGTGTGTGAGAGAGAGAGAGAGAGAGAGAGNGAGAGAGAGAGAGAGAGAGAGAGAGAGAGAGAGAGAGAGAGAGAGAGAGAGACGTGTTGTTTTGATGCTTTTGATGTGTTCACCCACACAAGCCTATGTCGATCCCAGAGGCTGACATAGAATGTCTTCACTAACTGCTTCTCCACTTTGATTTTGGAGGTATATTTTCTCCCTTAACCCTCAGCTTGCTGACTGGGAAGGACTGGCTGTCCACGGAATTCCAAGGGTCCTCCTGTCCTCCGCTCTGTTCCAGTGCTGGGATCATGTGCCTTTAAGCATAGCTCTTTCTCCTTTTAATTTTCTCTTCTTTTTTAACCTAGGTCCTAGGGAATTGGCATCCAGGGCCTCTGAGCCACCTCTCCAAGACCCTGTTTGCTGTTTTTAATGAACAAATTAAATTGTTCAGGTAACTGGATGTCCATTCCAATCTTTGCTTTTGAAAACATTTTAAGTACAGAACTGCCTGGGCCAAGGACATCAATCTATTGTATGTTAGATCGATTTATTTGGTCTTGGAAATGTAATCAAACAGTCAGTGTGTTACTCTTCATTCCCCTGAACTGTCTGGACTAACACTAGGTGAGCCCCTGTGTCATTCTATAGAAACAAACCTTGATAACAATAGTATTTCCCACTTTCCACACACCATGCCTTTCTCTAAGTTACTTCATGATTTTTAATACATTTGATCTTGAGAGCTTGCTAATCTAGCAGTTGAAGTAGTTAACCCCACTTCATCCAGGCATACAGTGTGTATGAGTCTTAAATCACTTTTTATACTGCTACTCCACACTTCCACTTACTGCTTTAATAGTCGAGGATATCTAGTCAGAACTGGCCTGGAAGACAAGGCCCAAGTTACGACTTACTGGATAGACAGTATTTGTATTGTTAACACAAAGTCTAGCTTTCTCACCCAGAAAGCAAACACTAATGAATGTAAATATTCTACAATAAAATCTACTTTGTAGAAGGTAAAAAGTTCAAGGTCAAAGGACATTGTTTTCTTTGGCTGTTCTGAGTTTATGTTTCCACGAGGTGTCAACACTTATTTGCCTACGTGTCTGGTTACTGTAAGTTTTCTTTTGCAGGCTCTACTTTAACCTGTAACACAGATGTATGCCAAGACGTTAAGCTTTTCTTCTCACTTACATAGCGCCCCTTGTTACCACAGTTCCTGCTGCAACCCACCAGGGAAATCCCAAGTGTCTACTCCCCAGTCTCACTTTCAAGTGCTGGAGACATTGAAAGATAATGAACTGTGGACCTGAAAGTCATCTCAGGTGACCAAAACTTTATTCAACACCTACCACCTCAACAACATTCTTCTAGATGAGAAGCGAGTTGCTCTGTTAAAAGCAGTACAACATAGACTAGCACAACGGTGAAGAAGGTGGTGTGTGAATTCACTGATGGTAGTTTTGGCAGAACCATTATGTGAAGGGAAGGCAAATCCATAACGAAAATAAGTATCTACTCTAGGATGGCCAAAGTAGTTAACCTGCCACCAGGTCACTGGATGGTCCATATTGGGGAATGTTGTCATATATGGAGCTTAGCATTAGTCTTTGCTGCTGGATGATCTGGCACTCGGCAGCAGCTTCAGCCAGGTCAAACTTGGTGAATGACAGTCCCTGTTGTCAAGTTTAAGGGTCCATTGGACAATTATAGGGACAGCTGGAGAAATAGGCTGTCTGTCCATAGACTATCATCCTCTCTGATTACTGAACTCCTCCTCAGGTGAAGCCACCTTTTGATGAGCAAATTTGCATGGGGCACAAGTGCCTTCTAATTCTTTGCCCATTTGGAGAGATCTATCCACATACTTCTTCCCCAGATGTCTTTGCCACCTATTTTCCAAGTCCCCCATCTAGGCTACACCCCATGAATCAGTGAACAATCACACATCTGTTGATTTCTCATTCTAAACAAAATGTATGACCACATGTACTGCCTGGAGTTCTGCCTACTGCAAAGATTTTCCCTCACTTTTGGATTTCAGAGTTGTCCCAGAAAGCAGCTGTAAATACTGTAGCTGTCAATGTCTGGTTGGTACCTGCATAACATAGATTCAAAGTACATACTTCCTTCTGGAGAACCCTGTCCCAGTCCTTTAGGCTGCTGCCATCTAACTAGCTCTCATCTTGCTGATGAGTAAGCTGTGCCTTCTCTTCCTTAGTCAAATGATCATACAGCATACCCCAAGAACATATAGGTGCATATGGAGCTGCAGGTGGCATTGTAATAGGAGTAAAACCCATAGGCATTTGGGCAATGTCTTTATGTACCTTGTTTGTGCTTTCAGGACCTGATTGACCTGATCATGTATATACTGCTTTTACTTGATAATGAGTTGCTGTTGTACACATCTTATTTTATGGCTTGGTGGGTCAAATAATACCTAGCTTGTGTTGGGTAGCTTAAGTTGGCCCATTATCAAGCATTCAGTTTCTGCTAAGGCCCAAGAGCAGGCCAAGAGCTGCCTCTCAAAGGGAGAATGGTTGTCTGTAGATGATGATAGGGCTTTGGTCCAAAGTCTCAAGATCTCTTCTGCGATTCACCTGTAGGGGCCTGAGAAAGGCTCCAAACAGCATCCCTATCTGCCATTGACACCTCAAGTACCATTGAGTCTGTGGGATCATATGATCCAAGTGGTAGAGCAGCCTGCACATCAGCCAGGACCTGTTGAAGAGCACCCACAGCTTACATATCTGAGTTATTTGGTATATGGGCCATAGTAACACACTCACGTGAGAAAGTGGTGTTTCTGGAATCCAAACAGACCCTTTAAACATTGTGCTTTCTTCTTAGTGGTGGAAGAGACCAGGTGCAATAATAACTCATCCTTCACCTTAGAAGGTGTATGCCCCATACCACTGGACTCCTGAGAATTTCTTGGAGCAAGAAGGCACTTGAATTTTGGTTGTATTTATTTCCTATCCTCATATGCATGTGTGCCAACAAATCCAAAGTGGTGCACATCTCCTGCTCACTTGCTCCAATTAGCATTATGTTATCAACATAGTGGGCCAATGTGATATTTTGTGGAAGAGACAGATAATCAACTAAGTTATGAACTAAGTTATGATACATGGCTGGAAAGTTAATATACTCTTAAGTAAAGGCATACTGCTGGCCTTCCCAGGTGAAATGCCATCTGCAGCTACCCATGCACCTATAGCCTCATGGGCAGTGCCCTATGATCAGATGACTAAGGATGAGATGTGCTATATCTGATCCAGTAAGGGTCCCACATCTGGTACAGGAGCTGTAATTGGGGTCACTACTTGACTGAGTTTTGAATAGTAAAGGGTACCCGATTTGATGTTGAGGTCCTTTATCTACTGATGCCAATTTTTGTTCAGGGTGAGAGATAAGGATCTAGAGTTATTCTTCTACATGTGCCTATCCAGTTTGGCCAGCACCATTTGTTGAAAATGCCATCTTTTTTCTCCAATGTGCATTTTTGTTCTCTGACAAAAATAGAGAATAGCTATAGGAATGTGGGCTTATAATTGGTTTCTCAGTTTTCTTTTCTTTCTTTTTTTAATAGGTATTTTCTTTATTTACATTTCAAATGTTATCCCTTTTCCTGGTTTCCCCTCCAAAAACCCCCTATCTCATCTCCCTCCCACTGCTCACCAACCCACACATTTCCTGCTTCCTGGCCCTGGCATTCCCCTACACTGGGTCATTGAACCTTCACAGGACCAAGGGCCTCTCCTCTCATTGATGACCAACAAGGCCATCATCTGCTACATATGTGGCTGGAGCCATGGGTCCCTCCATGTGTACCCTTTAGTTGGTAGTTTAGTCCTTGTGAGCTCTGGGGGTACTGGTTGGTTCATATTGTTCCTCCTCCTATGAGGCTGCAAATCCCTTCAGCTCCTTGGGTCCTTTCTCTAGCTCCTCCACTGCATACCCTGTGCTCAGTCCAATAGATAGCTGAGAGCATCCCCCTCTGTATTTGTGAGGCACTGGCAGAGCCTCTCAGGAGAGAGCTATGTAAGACTTCTGTCAGCAAGGACTTGTTAGCATCCACAATAGTGTCTGTGTTTGGTGACTGCATATGGGATCCCCAGGTGGGGCAGTCTCTGAATGGCCTTTCCGTCAGTCTCTGCTCCACTCTTTGTCTCTGTATCTCCTTCCATGGGTATTTTGTTCCCCCTCTAAGAAGGACCGAAGTATCCACAATTCTTCTTGAGCTTTATTTTCTTGATTAATGTGTCTGTTTATATGCCAATATCATACTGTTTTATTACAATCTTTGCAGTATAATTTGAAATCAGGATGTTGATGCCTCCAGAATTTTTTTTTTAATTATTCAGAAATGTTTTGGTTCTCCTGGGTCTTTTGTATTTTCACATGCATCTGGAGATTATTTGTTCTTTTTCTTTCTCTTCCTTCCCTTTCATTTGCTTTCTGAGATAGGGTCTTACCAGGCTGATTCTGACCTTGCATTCTGCTCACATTATATGCACGCACCACAGTGCTGTTTTCTGTGGCTGCTAGATTCTGTGAATGAATCCTTTCTGAGAGATCATCACATCTGCACACCCTGACTACACTTCCTGCACACCCTGACTACACTTCCTGCACACCCTGACTACACTTCCTGCACACCCTGACTACACTTCCTGCACA
>NC_034597.1:88511448-88545193 GCF_900095145.1 Mus pahari
CTGACTACACTTCCTGCACACCCTGACTACACTTCCTGCAGTTTCTTTTGCAGAAGCCTCTTTATTTACCTGACCCATAAATATTTCCCAAGATTTTGATGTTTTCACTTTCTCATCTCCATAGCTCTTCCCCAGCCCACACTATGTGGACAATGTCTACACTAAGACTCTCCTTACTCTATGTTGTGATGGAAAGTTGTCCCATCTGTCCATTGAATGGAACACTGTGATATTGAACCTGGTTTTGATGTCATCCCCTGGGCTTAATACAGAGTAGTTTGTTTTGGTGTGTGAATATATTGCTTGAAGTGTTTTCTTCATTTGTTCTCTACCTTACTTTTAAGAATACATTCATTTGTTATATTTAAATGTATCTGTGTGTGCCCCTGTGCCACATGAACACAGGATTGTACAGATACCAGAGGAGAGTATCAGACACCTGAAACTGGGGTCAGAGGCAGTTGTGAGCTGCTTTGTGGGTGCTGAAAACTGAACTCAGATTCTCTGCAAGAGCAGGAGTGCTCTTAACTACCAGGCCATTTCATTTTCATCTTTTCTGAGACAGTCTCTCATTGAACTTGGAGCTCACAGATCCAATGAGACCAGCTGACCAGGAAGCCACATGAAGCCTCCAGTGTCTGCCTGTCCAGTGTTGGATAACAGGTCTGCTGCTGCACTTGGCTTTTACATGGGTTCTGGGGATAGAACTTGGAACCTCATGCTTGCACAATGAACACTTTCTTACCGAGCCATGTCCCTAGTTACTCAGCCTTGTGTGTTCTCACTCGGATGAACGTTATTTTAATCTTTATGGTAATAAGCTCATTTTTAGTTATAAGGAATTAATTAAAATGAGTATCAAAAATAAACCCTTTCCAAATTCGTTAATGATAAAAATTTGTATTCTACCAAATCACAGTTCTATATTACCTTTGTAATAAGTACCGTGTTTAATAATTCTACTAAAACCCACACAATCTGTTTTAGTAACAAGTACTCCTACCGTTCAGAATTAGAAGATGTTTGATTCTCAGGCAGAACGTGAGAAAGCACAGAGGCTAGGAATAATATTTCCCGACATTCTTTTCTTCACAGCACTCTGATAAATGTAAAGATAACACGGAGCTCAAAAAGAAAGGGTGTCCATAAATATCTCACGGCAATTCTAACTTGGTGATATATGTGCTCACATAAATAAAGTTCAGAAAGTAAAATTCACTTTGTAATGTATTATTAATCAGAGGCATTCATTGGCAGGTGGTTTTAACAAGCTCTTTTAAGTGTATGCAAAAGATCAACTTTTAAAACAGCAATTCAGTAAGATACAGCTTTGGGTATAAAATGAAATCAAATCCATACAACACAAGCATGATCACTGTGGACCTCAGGCGCTTTCTTCTAAAAGACATTAACTCTCTGATGGGTCAAGAGAACTCCCTTCTATTTAGTGTATCATATTTGTAACATTTTCTATGCATATTGATAGAAATCTAGGTTGAGAAGGTTTCCTCCTTTTAGGTGGCAATGGGAAGTGCTTGCTTGCCAAGGCAAATCGCCACGAGGGTGGCTGCTGATGGTCGCTCTCTGCCACCAGGGCATCATACATAGACAAACATCTTCTCCCTTTGCTATTCTGCTCTCTGCAAAGAGATACTTGCCACTATGGCTGTCTTGCCCACCATATTTAGAACCACTTGTCTTCATTTTTACATCTCATTCATTAGCATGCAAAGAGCTGCGCGCCGAGCAACAGAGCACTCAAGAGCTGCCTGTCTGGTTTTATTTAGGGACTAGTGCTCCTCCTGGTCTGTGTCTTCTCACATAGACGTTTCGTAGATTGGGGAGAAAGGCTAGTTAGTCACCAGGGAAAAGCGTCAAAGGCGCATAACCAGTTACCTCTCATGCCATCTTGTCATGCTAACGCTAAGTACATATGTGCTGCCGTACAGGCAAGCATGGGGATGATGGCTCTCCTGAAGGGATCAGCCTGGCAGGTTTATGGACTTGTCAAGGACTGGGCTGAATGACAAGAACACAGACCCTAGAGCAGCCAGGGCCTCAATTAAAAATGTGCTTTTTCCTCAAGCATGTGTATACTTGCATAGCTGTGCGTGATTTTTGTGGGACAGAGAAATGTCTGTACCCTGCATGTGAGATCTTCATGTGTACAAGTATCCTAAAACCCCACAGTAAGCACGCACACTGGCTGTTCTTAGCTTAGCGTTCCCCTCCCTCATCCTCACATCTATCTGGTCAGCTGCCATGAATGTTGTTCATCTTGCCTCGGTTTTCCCCACATGCCTTTCCTTTCCAACAGAATGTCTTAATAGTATCAGGCTACATACTGGAGGGCTCTGGAGGATGGAATGCCTACTGGGGGTTCCAAGGTGTGTGTGTGTGTGTGTGTGTGTGTGTGTGTGTGTGTGTGTGTATACAAGCTTAATAGGCCAGATGACACTGAGGCATTCTGGAAAATGAAAAGAAGTTATTGACTGATGGAGTAGGAAGAAATGAGTCAAGTAGGCAGGCCATTTGAAGTTGGAGTTGAGGGTCAGAATGAGCTGCACATACCCAGGCTCATCTGGAGAGCTAGGCAGCATTGCAGCTGCTTGCTCTTCCATGGCTACCATGCAAATTATCTACTCTGCTATGGGCAAGCTCACCAAGGATGGTCCATGGCTTTTTCTGTCCTTCTGAAAGTCCATCTATAGGATTGGAGCAAATGTTCAACCAGTAGTTGCTGAGTTCACCCCATGGATATGGCCTTTCAAATGGGGAGCTGAACTATTTTAGTAAGGATGTAAACAACTCTTTATTTACGATGACAGTGACACACTATGCTTACTAAATGGCGGTTAGCTTCACTTCCAAACAACTACCGCTCATACGTATTAAATCCATTAGAGTCCCAAGTAAAGTTATTTAATTGTAGCCATATGTTTACAATGACATAAATCTGTAGCTGGATCCACCTCAGCAAAGGACTGCTGAATGCCTAGGATGTGTTATCACTGTATCTATCTACTTCGGTTATAAAACTGATGTGCTGAGTCACACATTTTTAATGAGACTTACAACATCTGGGGATAAAGCTAAAAATGAAAATCCGTGAGATTCCCACACCTTTGGTAGCTGCTCCAAGCTTACCAGGACAAAGATAGTTTCCTCACTTCAAATTTCGTATTTCATTTTTTTTAATTTCTCAGCACACTTTGTTGTAGTTTGAGTGTGATTTACACCCAGATTCAACCAAAGAACAACCACTCAGAAAAATCCCACTACCACCACCACCAACAACAACAACAAAAAAATAAGACAAAACAAACAAAACAGAACAAAAACAAAAAACCAACAACCAAAAAATGCCCAAATTCAAGTTGATTTAATCCCTACCATGAGGCATTAAGGAGAAGAAAATAAGTCTCTTAAACATTCCTGTCTCCTGTCCTGTAACAGTCACCTTGGGACTCCAAAAATCAAGAAGGCCACCATCTAATGCAGTCCTTCAACCTTGGACCAGACCGAGAAATCATGATTAGCCTCATTTCTTTCGATCTTGCCTAGTCTATGAAACTGCACTCCCAGCAGCAGAAACAGACTAAGACAACCATACAGCTCATATAACACAGGAACTCTGGCCAGGACTTACAGCGACTTCCCATGAGGATGTTACCCTGAAAAAAAGAATCGGGTTTTAGATGATATCTCCGCGCCATCACTGGGCCGTGTGCTTTATCTTATAGCTGATGGAGATGGGAGGGGGGAGGTCCTAAAAAGGGGAGGTCAAGGAACCATGAGCTGTGCATTAATGACGCAAATATGGGAACGGTAGCACCGTACGTATCTGAAGGTGGACTCAAAGGCCACTGGGATGTACAGCTGTCAGAGAATCTCCCTAGCCACTTTAGAATCTCATTCAGGAAAAAAAAAATCGAGATGTCAGTTTAGAAGAAAGAAATACATGAATAGCAGTAAGAACCGATGAGTCAGGGGAAAAGTGAGACCTTGGAATCTGGAGCCACTTAGCATCACCGCGTGGGAGGGAGTGTAGGTGTAAGTGGGGCTTAAGTGCATCACACGTGTAATTTATAAATAACAATGATCCAGTTACAACACATGATCCTTTCATCAGAGGAGGCATTGCTAATTAGTATACAGTTTCCTTTATTTTTAAATGTAAATAAGAACAGATTTCAGACACGATTTAATCATCCCTGGTTCATATTTTCAAGCCTCCATACGTAACCTTTTAATGTCTAATATTCTGATATGAGTTATTTTTATAAAGGCAGATACATGAGAAATGTATCTATCTCAAGTTCAGTTTGCATATACATTTTAATGAACATTAAACAAAACTGCCCTATTAATGCCCCCCTTGCCCCAGATTTGTGGCAGAGGCATAATATCAATTTATAATATGAAATATTTCCAGTATTTATTGAAAAAGAAAAGACATGTTGGAATTATTTTTAGAAACTTGGCTTGAAATTTAACTCTGTTTTCCATTCATCACTAAGTTGAAATGTTCTGTGGAACATTTCATTCTGATTGCCACGTTTCAGTTTAGTGTGTCCCACACAACAGGAGAGCCATCAAATTTCCCACCTAGACTAGCTGCAACAGCCGAGTCTAGTGCTCCATCTAGTGGCTGTACGCATTACTGACACCTGAGAGTTTAAACAGCATTGAAATTGCTTTGTGGTGATCAACCTTCCTAATACAGTGGCCCTTCAATACAGTCTCGGGTTGTGGTGACCCCCAACCATAAAATTATTTCTGTTGCTACTTCATAACTGTAATTTTGCTAATGTTATGAATCATATTGTAGGCATCTGTGTTTTTTTAATGATCTTAATTGACCCCCATGAAAAGGTGCTCTGAGCCCAAAGGGGCTGTGGCCCACAGGTTGAGAACCCCTGCTTTAGACTCTAGTGAGCATTCTAAATACCATGTTTTCTTTTAGAATATACACTTAGTATACCTGTACTATCTTTAAATGAAGGAAATCAAAAGTAGATATTCATTGTACAAGTAAGACTCCATTAACTTAAACCTACATTTTCATTTAAATACACTGCATACCTCATTGTGTGGAAGAAATATACAATATAGATGAGAGGGAGGGTAGGAACAGTAGCCCTGCTGGCAAAATTGTGATGACTCTTGAGCTACATTTTCTCCTTTGTAATGTTCCTTCAACAACGTAGCCTCGGCAAGGGTTGCCATAATGACACCATTTCAAAATACTTGCTCACATATTCCTGCCACTACCTGAGCTGCACAGTAACAAAAATAGAGTTGATTATTTTAAAATTGAAATTATTTAAATGTGCACTCCCAAGCTCTTCTTTAATTGTGTATCCATTGCTAATATCTAGGAAAGTTCCCTTTCCTTTATCCCTAGAAATGTTTACAAGGTCGCATCCCAAGGAAATAGACAAGTGGTCAGACACACTAAAGTGCAGAACTGTAAAGCATTAACAGGATAATTACTGTGTCCTCCTTAAGGAAAGTTTCTCACTGCAGCCTGCTCCCTTCCCATAGCGTGCGCGGATTTCGTAACTCATCAGTTATAATCCCAAACTCCACATAAAGTATTATTGGTCACACATAAGGATCTTACTCAACATGCCCGAAGCAAAGGTAAGGCTAAGAAGCTGTTTATTAAAAGCATGCAAGCCAGCCTAAATTTCTATAGAGCTAGTGTTGATTACATTTTACTCACCACGTTATGAAATCTTGTGTATAATTATAAATTATAAGCTAGCCTGGGATCATTTGATACCAGTTACAACAAGTTAACCAAATTTTACTCTTTCTTTCTATTTGACAATAATGTCACTTGACTGTTATTTCAAGAGGCTATGCCTGCACAGACTAGATGGTCCCTTGGTATCAGAGAACTGGCTCTTGCCCATCCTCGTTCCCTGTAGGAAAAAAAAAAAAAAAAAAAAAAAAACAACCTCACAGATACTCAAGGAGTAAGATAGAAACCAGTGAAATATTTGCATCTAACCTCCACACATCTTCTTGTACATGCCAGATAAGAGCTGGCTGTTTACAGTATCTGATACAGTGCAAATGCTTCCCATAGCTTCTATGCATACTGCTGAGGGATGCTGACAAGAAAAAGTTCACACATGCTAAGTAAGATCCAAGACTAGTGGGATGCACAGGAGCAGACCCTTTGGAAACAGAGGAGTGTCTGTAAGTGATTCCCTGGGAAGGGGATGAATGGATTTGATACATTTTGGGTTTTGAGCTGGAGTTTAGCGAGTATATATTGCTGCCGACTAGAGCTAGCATATTTACAAGAAGAGCCTGCCAAATGGAGGTCTCTAGGATTATAACTCAGGGTATTTTCTTTGCATTTGTCATGTTCAATCTGCCCATCAATTGACTGGCAAAGATGGAAAAGATGAAGGAGAGATGGTGTGTGTGTGTGTGTGTGTGTGTGTGTGTGTGTGTGTATGTGTGTGTATTATTCAGATCCTTTTGACTTACTGATTTTAACACAATACAGTAAGTCACTACAGTGGGCTTATAATATGTATTTTCTGGATTGGAGATGGTACGTATAAATCCCCAAGCTGCCAACATTACAGCAAGATTTCCCTGGATCCCCAGAAGTTGCCTCAACCCTACCTCCATGGCAAGTCATCATTTCAGGGATTGCTCAGACATTACAAGCCTAGGTCTAAAAATTAATCATTTTCTATCTGCTACAATGGCTAAACTAGATCTCGTCGGCAGCACCCCTTGATCTACATGCCCCTAACAGACTTAACTTCCAGAAGACTTAAATATATATTTGTATACATTAAGAGACTTCCATACATATCTCTTCCCTCAGTCTATAGGGAACACAAACCTTAGAAAGACAACATAAGGAGACAAGCGTGAGGGCACCTAGAAAAGACACGGCTGCCAAAATTGGAAGTGTCTAATCTGGAGGTCAGGAGGTGCTTGACCATGACCCAGTGACTGCCAGTCCGTGTCAGAAAAAGTGCGATCATTTGAGGGATCCCCATCCACCTGGAAGCCCCAAAGGGCACCATAAGAGGACAGGGCTCTGTCTTTAAAGTTCCACCCAATGTCTTGCTGACGAACAGGCTGCTGGTGGAAGACCTAGTTGTAGGGGCAGCAGTGCTTGTTCGGAAAAGAGCTAAACAGCTGCAGCTGCCAGGCCGTTGTGCAGACTGAACAAGACAAAGGATGTACGAATGTGTGGAAAACAGCGGAGGAGTGACTTGCTCCTACTGGAGGTTGACAGGCAAGAGCTCCCTCTAATTAGAAAACATACTCTGTTCTGTGACGTAGAAGGCCACTGTAACCTTGAAAGTCTATGAGGTCATCTTATTAATAACTCAAGCTTACTAATTCTGCTTCAGCAGTCCATGGTTTATGTTGCTTTGAATCATGGTGAATAACTGACGTCTCTTCTACTTGATTAGTATATGTTAAAACCTGTAAGATGAAATCCAATAGTCCTGGGGAAATATGTTCTTTAATCACACCCGATTAAAAACCCCTCCTCTCTATTGCTATGTATCACTTGGATGAATAGAATAGAGGTGTGTCTATGTGAAAATGAGGGTAATATGTATTCCAGAAAGCTCAAGGAGAATAGGAATAGCTCAGCATGTGATGACTCACAGAAGATGATTTCTGTGTGTTTGTGTATGTGTGTGTGTATAGAAATTTCCCCATAACAACTGGGGCATGGACTCACCACACTTCCGGCTTGTGGGCTTTCATGCCTTTATGCTCATTTATTTGTCTTAATGACTAAGAATGTGATTTAAAAACAGTCCAATGGGCTGAGAATGGACCTCGCTGCTCTATTTATTGGTAGCATGTACATTGCTGTGGATTCAATTCCCAGAACCATCGTAAATTAATATACCACAAAGTTAAAAGTAGTGCCTAAGAAAGACAAGAACTTCTCAAGAGGAAGCACACGATCAAGGTGGGGAAAGAAGAACACAGGATTAAGCAGAAAGTGGGAAAAAGATAGGAAGCAGAGGAGACTCACAGAAGAAACCAGAAACAGTAGACAAGCTAATAAAAATTCCAGTTCCTGGCTGGGGATGCTGGTCAGGAGGGTCTAAGAGACCCCTAAGACAGTACAGACTACTGACATTTCTTCAGATTACCTCCCTGTTTCATTTGAGTTGCATGCTCAGGACATGTTACTTCTCTTGGAAGTCACAGGCTGGCAAATAGAAACTCCAGAGCCAAGTATGGGATATTTCTCCCTGACTTGTTGATCAGGGGTATCCCAGAGACAGACCCAAACAACAAAGGCTATTGGTTTTGGTTATCCAACAGTACTTGATTATAAGACCCCACTGCTAAAATCATCATATACTTTGGCCGTAGGGCATGCAGAAACCAACTGGGTACTGACCAGAACACTTACTTCCAGTCGGCTAGCTCTCTGAGTATAGGAAGGTGCTGTGTAGGCTGCTGGGGTGGGGTGGAGTCATCAGTAGTCTTACTCAGTTGTGAACCCTGTGAGCTATAATAATGACCAGCGTGACAAAATATGCTCATGGGTACCATTGTGGAGAGACTCCAATTAAACTCATGAATTTATAGCATGTTGCACGCATTTGCCGTTCCTGTAGATAGCATGCGTGATTAATGCTTCTGGTCCATGACTTTGCAAACAGATGTAGTAACATGCGCTCAAGAAATGGCAAAGAAGGTCAGTTTGAATGATTTTACAATTTAACCTGGGAAGTGGTTTGCCTTGAGTGGTTACTTTGATATGAGGGAGAATGTGTTTTTCACAGTCACACAGGAATCTATTATGCTTGAAGTTTCCCATGAGAGAACCTTGCTGGAGTCTGGTCTGTGTCAATGACAGGTACTTGACAGGGCTTGCTGGTTTGTGACCTGTTTCAGCAGGGAGGCTATGACTGTCTCCCTGTTTCATCTGCTCCTTTGAATGCCACTGAACTCAGTCACCAGCCACTTGGTAGGGAAGACCAAGTGGTGGTGGGGTCTTCTTTTGTCTTTTCTTCCTTGCCAGTAGCCCCCATTGAGTGCGCTCAGAGGAGCCCAGGGGATGCCAGCTTAGGGCCACACAGCACAAAAAAACACATTGTGGCCAATGGCTAATAATGACTACCAGTGCTTTCTAGATGAGTGGGGCGTAGGTATATGGAAGGATAGATAGTTGAGTTGTGGCAAAATAGTGAATTACTTGAGGAATCAATTTCTTTTCTCTGTAAATATTGAAAATCCCCTCCCTATATGACAATGACTATTAAGGAAAATCACACAGGATTTTATGGAACTGATTTTGAAAATACCTTCAGGGCTACTTTGAATATATACACTTTGAGTTTTAAGTTTATTTCTCTGCTACTTAAGAAAAAAGAGTATTGCCGGGAAGTGGTGGCAATCCTCCACTTTAATCCCAGCACTTGGGAGGCAGAAGCAGGTGGATCTCTGAGTTTGAGGCCACTCTGGTCTACAGAGTGTATTCCAGGACAACTAGGGCTACACAGAAAAACTGTGTCTTAAAAAAAAAACTAAAACTAAAATAAACTAAAATAAAGAGGAAGACAATTGAAAACAGAACACACGTGCCCCAAGGATGGTGGTGAATTTGATGAAAACTTGAAGAAAGGGAAGATTTTTGTTCAGCTGGATGTTTGAGGTGTCCTGTGGATATTTTAAAAACTTAATAAATTACATAATTATTAAGTGGCAAAGTTGATTACCAGAAAGATGATTAGCTCATTCTGTTCACAGCATTCAGAAAAAAATGTATGCAAGACAGAAGGAATGACCCAAACTTGCTATGTTGAGAATGCTCATCATACACTGATGAGCCCAGGGTGAACTGCTGTCCCTTCCCACTCCCCGCCTCTCCCCCGTGCCCCGGTAAGAACTCCATGGGAGCAGTACCTGTGTGTGTTCTCCGGTGTGCCTTCAGATGAGAACTTTTTGTGTATACTTTGTTGCACCCTTCGAAGTCACATCTGTGGATGCGCCGCTTCCTGGAGTCCGGGGATTCTGATCGTCTCTGGCGTCTTGTGCTCTCAATGCTAAATGGTGAGATTGAACTGAAAAAGAAGAAGTAGCATTACACAAGGAGAAGCCCAGCCCTTGATCCGGGGCCTCAGCAGGCTGAGAACATGGCTGTGGACTCCGTAGCCTCGTGGGCTCGATGATCATACACACTGCTCTCATCTCCTGGATGCTTCTCAAAAGCTAAAGAAAGTAGCATGGCTAATTTTTATTTAAAGATTTCTGGAGAAAGGAAAACAATGTTCACAAAAGCAAGCTAGGCACAGTGATGCAGACATGAAATCTCAGCATGTGATTGGCTGAGGCAGGAGGAGCCAGAGCTGGAGGCTAGCCTGGGGTACATGATAAAACACCCAAGCCCACCAAGCCAGTCTCATGCAAACAAACTCCAAAAGCAAGTGTCAGCAGAGGCAAGCAAGAAAATATCCCTTGTCTGTGCTGAAGGAGCGGCTCAATTTTCTAAGTCTAAATGGTCTTTCTAGAGTGTTTTGGAAAGCCCCACTCTAGTTCAAGTCACTACAAACATATTTAACGAGAGTGGTGTCTGAGCTGCATGCAGCATTATACAACCATGCAAATCACAGCACACATTTCAAAACAATTGAGGTCAGGGTGAAAAACATGGGTCTCAGTGCATCAACACGGTGACTCACGACGAGCAATTTCTGTGCAGAGAGATGCACTTGACATTTAACTTTCCTACTTGTTTTTCTTTTTTTCTTTGTTTTTTATTTTTGTGGTGAGGAATAAAGTGCATTGTCTTTAAAGATTAGCTGTACTACTATTATGAGGGAGGAAAAAAAAAAAAAGACTTTAACTATGAAGTTTGGTCCAGACTTGCATGTTGTTTCATTTTAATGCCCAGTAGAAAAACAGGATTAGTTTGTAATGTCAGGTAATTCATTTACATGTACTTTTTTTCAAACCTTAATCTCTTTTGATTGAGACAGAAAGTACATGACTCATCTTTTTATTAGTTACCCATGAAGTTCTCTAAAATTACAGTGGAATACAATAAAGAGACGGGAACCCTTGTTTTTACAAGACACATTTACCATGACCAACATTTTATAGGGTCCCCCCTGCACCCCCTTCAGGTTTTTAACCCATTCCTATGTTTTTGTTTTGAGTCTTCACGTGTTTGTTATTAACTATTCTACATATTTTTTAAATATCAAAATTAATATTATTGGGGGGGTGGGTCCTGGGGGAGTGAGACAGCTCAGCAGTGCTTGCTACTGAGTCTGACCCGAGTTAGAACCTTAGACTCCACATGGTGAAAAAAGAGAACACAGAGACATCACTCCTACCCCTGTACACAATAAATGCAGAAAGAAAAATCCTTTCATTAGCCATTCATCTCTTTTTTTCCCCAATTTTTATTAGGCATTTACTTCATTTACATTCTAAATGTTATCCCCAAAGTCTCCTATACCCTACCCCCCTGCTCCCCTACCCACCCACTCCCCATTCTTGGCCCTGGTGTTCCCCTGTACTGGGGCTTATAAAATTTGCAAGACTAAAGGGACTCTCTTCCCAATGATAGATGACTAGGCCGTCTTCTGCTACATATGCAGCTAGAGACACGAGCTCTGGGGGTACTGGTTAGTTCATATTGTTGTTCCACCTATAGGGCTGCAGACCCCTTCAGCTCCTTGGGTACTTTCTCTAGCTCCTCTATTGGGGGCCCTGTGTTCCATCCGATAGCTGACTGTGAGCATCATCTCTTTTAAGAACTAAACACGACTATAAAGATGGTCCCTCATTCTTGGGCCGTTGCTTCAACCTTTCTCCTTCCCTGGAGAAGTCACTACCAATTTCTTTAGATGTTTCCAATGAAAACTGTTTTGCTAAAATATATCCATTGTCCGCAACACTGTGGCTACATAGGTCTCCTTACCCACAGGCATACCTGTATGATGAGCACGTCTCCCCTATACCTGTCTTCTTTCTCATGCCTCCTTCTCCCATTCGGCCCCTCTATTCCCTACACACCTACATTCATGTCATAAATGTTTAAATATGTTACTATATGTATAATCTGCAATCATAGAAATTTATAATATGACCCTGGGGTTTTGAAGCATTATAAGCAAAGCTATGCCAGTGTCATAACTTTGCAAAGTCTTCTATCTTCACCCCAACCCCACCACCTTTTAAGCATTAAGCATCTGAGCTTAATCTAATATGTAACTGCCCACACATCAGTCTGCTGAGCCAAGGATTATGGGAGTGGTTCATCACTTAAGTGACAAACAGGGACTGTTTCTGATAGCACTCTAGTCCCTTACTTCAGCCAACTGTTTTTACAACATCTTCCAGCACATTCCTGTTTATTTTTTTGTAGTGTATTTTTCTTGTCTACAAACAGCAGAACAGGCGGTCAAGGCTTCAGAGAAGGTAAGATCAAAGGTACACACCATTCATCAAGCCCTCAAGCAGTTTGACTTGAGATCTGCGCTAGCGTGAAAGAACATGGGCTGTGTGGCTGGCTGAGGCACATATTAAAGCCTCCATTATCAATCAGGTTGGATTTGTGGTTTTCCATGTCATCGACTCATTTGCCGGGATAAGAGTCAAAACAACACGAAAGGACAACTTGAGTTAGTCCTCAGAGCGATTCCAGCACTGCATGGGATTCCAGTGAACAAGAAGACGTTGTGTGAAATCGATTCATTTCTTGAATATGTCACCGTGCAAATAAATACAGATTTTGGCTCAAGGAGTCTTATAAAAGAAAGTACTTCATTGTGTTGTATGACTTGTGGCATCTTTCACAAATCAAGACAATGATAGTATTTGTTTCCATTAAGTTGAAATTTAAGGTCTTTAACAAGTACACTGTTTTTGACATTATTTTATTATTTACATTATTTTACATTTACATATGAATAGTGATGTCAACCCATATAAACCCAGCCACAGGTCTTGCTTGTGGTTGACTTTAACCAGTTTATCTTGCTAAGAATTTCTGAAACCGAACCAGCTTTTAGTGGTCTTGAAGGTACCTGTGATAAAATCCACCCAGCGGTTAACCAACAAGCAGAGGCTGGCCGTGGCAAGGACCTTCTTTACTGAGTTTAGAACTGATTCAAGGCAAAGAAGTATGACGTGGACATCCTGCATGTTCATGCCTTAGTCTCTGCTTTTCATCATTCTAAAGGATAATATTTTTTAGATGTTACACAGAACAGCCGTGTGAAGGAATCTGTACAACAAAGATGGATTGTAAAATACCTCTAACAGGTATGTACCCAGGGGCTGGACTGCAGTGAAGCCGGTTCTGAGGAGTGGCTTTCTTGGTCTGCACTCCCCCGTTTTCAAGAGCACAGGCTCTGTCAGCAGATTCAGAGAAAGTACCATTAAATCTGACCCTTTCAGTGCTACTTACTGGGTTTTTTTCTCTGCTGAAAGGTAGTGGGACTTCAGTTAAAGAGGACCAAGCACGCGGAAACCTTTACAGAGTGTGGAAAGATGGTAGGCCAACCTAGTGCTATGCTGGATGGCCGCTGTCTGGAAGCCACTGTATGTAACCCACAGTTAGTAGGCACTGTGGGTGGACTACAGCAGGGAAAGAGTTCGGTTGAAGCAATTCCATTACCAAGTTCAGTACCATGCGGTCAAGGTACTGGTACCTAGTAAGTTTACGTCCTACAGCTGAGGAGGTTGTGAGCATTTAAGAAATGCATCACAAGAAAGACATTTCTGCTCCATTTCACATATAATTTAGAGTTGACAAGTCCTCATGGGACTGGTCCGTTTTTGAGCCTTTGGATAACAGACACTCACTCCTTACTCCTCTGCCTCCTTCCCCAAGCTTCACATTTTAAGTAGGACTAGATATTGGGGATTCAGGGTTCTCTATCAACAAATACATGCCTATAACGACTACAGTTCTTGCAGCATCTCAGGAGCATAACTTTCTAGACACAGCATGACTGCTGTAATACCTATCTATATAGGAAGCTGGGATCTCTTGCAGCTAAGTAGGTAGGGGAACATGAGTGACCCTGATCCCAGAATCATTGCCCTAACCAGGGCTTCTCTTGAGCATGAATGTCTGTAACAGATCGGCCAGCAGCATCCTTCCATTTCTACTCTACCCTTCATGCGCTATGCTTTCAGAGCAATGTGCTCTCTGGTTAGATGACATTGAGGATTCAAGCTGACTCAGTACTTCACAAGTTGGGTGTGTTCTAAAGAATGTCAATGTGCCATTGATGACTGCACTCCAGGTTCAGGATTATTTCAATTGCATTTAGTGATGATCTTTGTATTTTCAAAATGGCCGTGATAAGTCTGTGTTCACCAAGTTGGTACTAAATAGATTGTTACAGTTCAAAAGGCTAGTCACTGCAGCTGTCCAGATGCCAAGTGAGTAAAGACAGATGCTGTGCAATCCTACAGACCTGAGTTCAATCCCTGAAACACTCTGAAAGTCCGGAGGAGTGAACCAACTCCACAGTTGTCCTCTGACCTCCTCACGCGTGCGGAGGCACGTGAATGAGCTCCGTCATACATATGCAAATGCACACACGCACAAATACTCATACACAACAACACCACCAAAACCCAAACCAAACAAACAGATAAATATTTTTTAAAGCAGTAACTCCATGCCCCATCTCTTTCTCAGAAGGCCACCCCACTCAGAGCAATTGATACATGCCCAAGAGGCTTCCGAGGCCCATGTGGTAATTTTAGATCCTGGGAGAACAAAAGAACAAGTCCTGACTTTAGCAGCAGTGCAATCTAGCTTCGAGTGGCAAGTTAAATTAGAATTAAATCCAGAGAGTCTGGGAAAGTCACATGCAGAAACAGCTCCATTTAATAAACCCAAGGCACTGCATGGCTGCCACAGAAAAAGAAAATCAGGGTGAACCGTAATCAGCAGGTAATAAAAGGCCATTTGTCACGGGTGACGTCAATGTGAGGAGCTGCCCTCTACTGAAATTGGAGTTCCTAAAGGAGTGAAAGGGAGGGAGGGAGGGAGGGAGGAAGCAAAGGCCAAGACCTCCTCTCAAGATTTAGAACACACACACACACACACACACACACACACACACTCAGTTGCATTGTTGAGAATACTGCTGACAATGTACATTCACAGAATGCTCAGTGTGTGTGCATCAGGCTCTTCTCTGGTAAGTCTCAGAGCCATCCTAAGGTTCACACCAAGGGCATCCAATCTTGCACTGGAAGAAGCCGAGGCATCCGGAGTCAGAGTCAATGTCAGGATGTGGAGCTTAGAGGCTGACCCCGGAGCTCAGCGCTATTACTTTACGTTTTGGGAGAAGATGTAGACGGCATGACAAATGAATGTATGAGAAAATGTAAACCAGCAATGAATCAATGTGTATCACTTAACGGTCTGCTCGGAATCAATTGTGGAAGGCAACGACACACAGGAGCACTCATGAATGCTGCTCATTCCAGAGGCATACGTCGTTCAGTTGAAAATTATAAGGCAGACTGTCTTGCTAACACTGTCAGAGACACACGGGGTTAAGTTGCCATTGTTCTATAATAAAATATTTTCTCTAATTTTTAAAAGTGTATTTACTGCGTGATTGTGTACAGGAGTACTTCCGATGGTGTGCTTGTGAAGGTCAGTGGACAGCTTGAGGAAGCCAGTTCTTTCCTTCTACTATGTGGGTCCCCAAAATTGAACTCAGGTCATTGGGCATGGCAGCAAGAGCCTTGACCCGCAGAGTCATCTCACTGGCCCCAGAAAATACTTTCTTAAAGTCTCTGTGAAGTGTACAGTTTTCCCAAGGGAGAGGCCCACAGTGGCATGAGTCAAGCAGTCCTGAAGAGACAAGCCCCTCCTGTCACTGTGGTTCACTTACAATGGTACCAGAAGGAATTCAGAGTTGGGCTGAACAAGCAATAATTCCCTTAAGATTAGAGATATATTTTAAAAAGTGCATTTTCTAATACTTTTGAAGTTTAAAATTCTAAGATTAGCAGTTGTCACTGTTTCTAGAAGCTGTGATTCACACATTATCCCATTTCATGTTAGAATCAGAATTCAATAATGCTCCCAGAATGTATATACTGACAGTAAGTGATACCTCATCTAAATAATATCCAGTCTACACTGAAAGATCAGTCTTATAAATTAGAACTAAACCTGACACTTTTTCACATGAGCAGAATATGCCCCAAATGTATTTCTAACTACTGTTTTATTTTAGTAAACAAAATCTCGTACAAACTTGACAGGAAGATGGTGGCGTTGGAAATGAGTCCATTGAGAGACTAAGGGACCAGGAGAAAAGTCACAGTGTTTCATGACTGACCTCACTGCAACAGCAGCTATGAAATGCTTCCCCACACTGGTTTCCAGACCACGACTAGATTAAAGACTACCAGAGGCTGAGCTTTCTATTTTAGCTCCTTCATGTTTCATCAAGCAAGATGAAGCCACGTTAAGGAAAAAGGTATAAAAAGGTTCTAAAAAAATTGAATCAATAAAGGTACCAGATATAATTATGTTTCTTCATCAAACTTTTATGATGTGATTAGACTAGCAGCTGAAAGAATTGTTTCTGAACAACAGAAGAAAGATCTCTTATAGACAGAGAACATCTCTCCAGCCAGCAACTTCTGTGAAAACACTTTATGCATCGCAAAGACTCTGTGCTCCAAATCACTTCATAGTAAGTACTAGGCGAAACCTCTTCTCTGGACTTACGAGCTTCTCTAGGATGCAGGACACACCCACAGCATAGGAGACACATAAGGTGCTTAAACATTTAGGAGAACTTTTCTACAGAAATTCTTCAGAACACTGAAGTTTTCTGCCAGGAGTTGTAGCTTGGTGGCTCATGAGAACTTGAAACAAAACAAACCTTTCAGGTCAGAGCAGGATTACAGGTAATTATTTTAATCCCGATGCCTTCAAGGCAAGCCCCACCCTCTTCACTGAGGCAGTATGTCCTCCTGCCTCCTTACTTATTCACGCTTATTTCTTTGTTTCGGTATTAGGGATTCAATCCAGGGTCTCCCGTTTTGTAGACAAACGGTCAGTCTACCCCTGAGGAACAGCCGAACAGAAAAGCAGACCTTTATGTCTTTCTTACCTACATGGTTCTTGAACATATCTGCTTTGAGACCTTCTAGAATCATGCTGGTCTAGAAAATTACTTCTCTTGGACTTGTGGGGATGGGTCAGTGATTATGAATATATGATGCTCTCCCTGAGAACTTGAGTTTGGGTCCTAGCTCCAACATTGAGCAACTCAGAACCATCTGTTAACTCTAGCCATCTGAGGCCCTCTTCTGGTCTCTGGTGGGCACATGTACTTACCCCACCCCCATCATTAAAAATTATATCTTAAAAAATACTCTTGACTTAACTAAAGATACTAGCTTAGTTTTAAGCTGCTCAAACAGGGACTCATGATCTCAAATACATCTGTCTATTATCAACAGATGTTTGAAAGGCTTGGGCAGAAAACGGAGGCAGGAAGAAGTTTGGGGATCCTTCTCTGATTGGCAACAGAGGGTCAGAACACTGCTCGCTCTCAGATGTAACTGTACAGCGAGCAGCTTATCTTTCCACATTGGAAAGACCTTAGGAGGCAGATTCACTACTAAGGCAGTTCTGTGTATGTATGTATGTACCCCAGGCAAGAACAGCACAGGATGGGACTCTACGTTTTAAATATTAAAACAGATATAGGATCGTTCAAATAGGCAGTTCCGATGAGATATTTTAACACAAGCACAGAGTAAAACTTTTGACATGACCATCAAAAAAAAGCTTCCATCTATTGCATGCTGGTCATTAGCCAGGTCTATGTCACACTAGGGATTTGGTTTATTAAAGAGCATTGAAATTTTGCCAGCTAACTACCTCTCACTTAGGTTTGCATAAATTATTGTAAAGCTTTTAATGCTCACGTGGAGCTACATAAATGACAAGGCCGAGTAGGACCCCTTGCTAGTTTTCCACATAAGTCTATTTTGTCACCAAGATGACTGTAGTGTGCCACAAATACTTATCTTTCCTACCACAAAATGGCTACATAATTGAATTTGGGAGAAAACCAAAACTTTTCAAATCAGACAGAGAAGGATATTTTCTTTGCTTCCCCCTCAACAAGCCACTTCATAAAAACTTTGACCTTCAAATAATATGTCAAATTAATGGTGCTACAGTTGGATGATACATTATTATGATCCAATTTCATACTTGGAAGACCTTTAGAAAATAAAGAAACAGAGTTTTCAGTATTCATCATTATTCCAAGGGCATATAGCTAACTGGTGGCAGACTTGAAGTCACAGACCTGACTTGTTGACCCTGTTCATAACAGACTTTACTTTGAATCAGGAAAAATCTGTCTGGTAGCACTAACATCCTTTCCATCAGCTAGACCTCAGAGACTCACACTGTGTACGTTTTTGCTTTGGTTTCTAGGAAACTCAGGCTAAACAGGCTAGGGATTTTGATTGCTTATTTTTTTATTCTAATTACAATTTTAGAACAAAAACCTACATGGTTTTAATTTTGTATAGCATATTTTATTAAGGATTTATTTTTTCTTGCACACACACACACACACACACACGTGTGTGTGTGTGTGTGTGTGTGTGTGTTTGTACAAGTATGTGTGTTTACATGCATATGGATGCCCACAGAGGCCAGAAAAGGGTCAAAAATTCCCTGGAGCTACAGTTGCAGGCTGTTGTGCATCTACTGATATTGGTAGTGGCAACTGAATTCAGTTCATCTGCAAACCTGCTCCGTCCTTTTATAGAGCAATGTTTAAAAGTGTACATCATGAAATCCTACTCTACGTAGTTGATCTATTAATACAAAGAAAAACACAAGCAAAACAAATAAACAAAATGTACAAAATTGTTTAAAATAGAGAGTTTCAATCTGTCAGGCTCATCATCAAAGACCATTCATCCCCACCCCCCCAAAACCACAATTTAAACAAAGTCTGTGGTTTCTAAGGTTCAGCTTAAACACTTCATTTGTTACATTTCATGCTAGGTGTTTTCTTCTATTCCATGCTATTGTAGATGGAACTGTTTCTTTAATTTCATTTTCAGATTGCCCACTGTGAGGGTCTAGGGACATAAGCGATTTTTGTGCACTGACCTTGTGTTCTGCTACTATACTGAACTTATGCGTCAGTTCTAGGAGCTTTCTGGAAATACCTTCAGTATTTTCTAGGAAGAAGGTCTCATGCCAACTGTGAATGGAGGCAATATGAGTTTATTATTTATTTTTAATTGCCTTTGGCTAAACTGTTGTGTGAAAGCTGTAAATTCAGACATCTGTGTCTTGATCTTCTTAGTCTTTCATCTATGTGATCTTTTATCCTGTCTGTTAGATGTGAGCCTTTCATACCTGGTCCTCATGGGGATGGGGACATTCCCTTGCATTCCAACTGTGATGAGTGTTTTCATCATGAAAGGATGTTAGAGATTGCCAAATGCGCTTTCTGCACAGATAGAGACAATCATGGGCTTTTGTCATTATCTCTACTAATGTAGTGTGTCCTGCTGGTTTTCATGTTAACAGAGCCTCACTTGTGGGTTAATCCCACTCATTATGGTATACAGTTCTTTATGTCCTATTGGATCTGTTCACTAGGGTTCTATTGCAGGCTTTTAAGTCTTGGTGTAGTTTATTGTGATGTCTTTGGTTTTGATATTGAGGCAATGTTATCTTCACTGGATGAGCTGAGAAGTGCTCTGGTCTCCTTTGAGTATGCATTCCACAAGATGTTTGCATTTAGAGCCATTCTGTACTAGGTTCTCTGTCTTCCTTCATGAATATTTATTCCCCATTTTTAAATACATTCTGCAATTCGACTCTTCTCCAGAGTTGCTGTTTCGGATATGTCTCTGTTCATCTAGAACATTTCCTTTTATTCAAGTCTTGGGGTTATGCTGCCTGCCAAATGCACAGACTTGGCCCAAGCCTATTCAGCCAGGAAGAAGGGCCATGGAAGCATTTTGAGAGTTTCAAATGATGTCTGTATTATTCATTTTCTTAATTTCATTCTCCTCCATTATTGGTATCATACTGTCCATAGTTGTTAGCCCCAGAGTATTGTTGGATATCGTTTACCCCTCAACATGTACCGAGCTGCTAACTGCTCCCAGTGTACACTGTGAAACACTTGGGCAACCAAACAGTGGCTTATATACACATACACTGAGGAGTATCATGAAAATCATGTTAAGATTAGCAGTGCAGATAATTCTTATTGTCCATCTAAGAATTTAGGTAAGAGGGGGGTGTTTGGAATGGCTAAGTGCTTGCCCAATGAGTCGTAGTTGCTCAAGCCCACATCGTTCTCCTACCTCACATCTTTCCTGTGCAAGGCATGAAAAATCTTTTCAATCGTAAAATGAGAACAGTAAGTACTGTATTTATTGGTGATTAAATGTTTTATGCCCTGTTAATTTTTTAACTTGACCTTTTCCTGCTAAGATAATCAGTAAGAGTACAGTAAAATACTAGTCACTTATAAGTATTTTTCAATTTAACGTGACTGACTCAATAAAATAGTTATTTCCTATGAGTCCACCACAGAAAAGCAGGTGTCTGTATAAAGCACCATCAGAGAGTTTATAATCCAATGAGGTGTGGCAGTTGGTTATTTATCTACCTTAAATATGTGAGATATGGCTCAAATCTCTGCTAATATGTGGCAGTCAGGCAGTGTGTACTTCTAATAAGTTTATGTCTTTGGGGCTATCTTTGTCTGTTGCATTAATGCTGATGTTAAAAACATCACCTTCTTCCACTGGCATCTGCAAGACAACCACACACAGCAACCACAAGCGTGTTTAATGGCTGTGTCCCCATCCCCAACGCCCACCTTCCACCCCTGCCAAGAGGCTGAGAATTTCTTGGAGCTGCCTCCTCTTTGCCCTGGGGCTCCCTCTATTTATAAAATACTTTTGGCTCCTCTGTGCATCTGATGGTCCTGCCCAGTCTGTGGCTCTCTTCATTTTCTTGGGTGCTTTCCTTTTCATCACCTCTCTGGTTTCTCCCTCATCCCATGCCAAGTACATGTGAGAGGAAAACAACAGACTCCTTCCCTGGCACAGACATCAGCTTTCCCTACCCATAGCCCTGGGAGAAAGATCTCATCCAACGGCGGCAAAGCTTTTGCTCACCATCCATGTCCAGGTCTTTCTAAGGGCACAATTTCTATATCAAGAGTTTTGCAATGGAGAAGTCTAGTGCCAGCTGTGAAGATAATAAAAATTTCTCCAATTTATTATGTATGCAAATCATAACTATGTAAGTCATAAAAATGATATGTGATAAAGAAAGGCACAATCAAGTGTAATGAGTGCCAAGGGAGGGAAGGTCTAGTTCTATATGGGAAGATCAGGGCAAGCTTAATGGAAGACACCAAAGAATGAGTCTTGACTCTTGATGACTAGAGGTGTCTCTGGTAAGTAGTGAGCAGAAGAGAAGAGAGAGCAAATAATTATGAAGGAAAACTAACTTACACATTTAACCTTGACAACAAATTGTCTCACATGCAGAAATCATATGGCATGAATGGGTTGGGGAGGACCTAGTGTATCCAGGACGGCCAAGCACAGGTCAAATGGACTCTGGATGGCTCTTTAAGAAGACCTAATTTTCCAAGCTCCGACAAAGTGTCATAATTGTGTTTTTATCTTTACTTGATGAGGTTCAGGAGGGAACTTTTGGTTTATAAAAGCAGGATTTGCTGGCGAAGGAGTGATTTAAATGAAAGTTTTTTATCAATGAGAGAGCCATCTACTGTTACCATGGAAGGAAATGACTGAAGCAAAGTCATGTCCTTAAAATCTGAACCAGAGGGGCCAGTTTCCCAGGCATTTCATAAGCTGGCTGTCAGTTGCTGGTGATTGACTGGATAATGGGGAATGAAACGTGAGTCAGGTACGTTAGCTCCTGTGACCAAGATAAAAGTAACGTGATTAACCTGAGCCACAGGGAATAAGACACCACAGGAGACGCTAATGAGAAAAATTACCCTGTATGTAAACAGTAGATTTATGTCTCCAAGACAATAGGGCAGCACTTTCTTTTCATCTGCATGGCAAGTAATAATTTAAGAGAGTCATATAAACTAGGTAATAAAAAAGTATTTTCAGGGATAGCTTGAATGGGTTTTATCAAAGAAAGCTCATAAAATAAACTTAATGGTAATGGAATTTCATTAAACACTATCCAATGTATAATTCTAAAGGCCAGGTACTTTGTAAAGAAAATTAGAGAAAAAAAAGCACATAGTTTTTGTTTATTCAGTCAATTAACGTTCATTAAATTCTTTCAGGGATATTGCTGAGTTTATGGTTGGCAGTTTACATACTTGATGAACTAGGTGATTGCTTTTCTGATTGGTTTTAATTATAGGAGTTTGTTTCTCAGCACCTCAGAGAAATGCACTTCTGTGCAGGAAAGGACAAGCAGATGAAGGAAACAGGTTCCGAGAGGTTACCATGGCCTGAGGCCAGGTGGATAGTCAGGATGGTAGAAGCTAAGAACTACAGAACCAGGAATCTTGCTGACATGTTCTCAGGAATGTCTCAGAAACCTGTTGGTTGCTCTTCCTGTAAGACAATAACTCCTATGCCTTGTAGGGTCTTCGAAAGAATTAGGCTTATTGACAAATCATTTAAGTCAGTACTGGGAAATGACTGATATTCTGGTGTCATTTTGTACTAATTATGAACCTCACTTGAATAAGGTGAACACTGGAATGAGTCAAGCAACATGCCCAAGAGTACGGACATGAAGAGGAGGGTGCCGGCTTTTTGGTGTTTCTTTGCCTTGGCACCTAAACCAGTGGCTTGCAGCTATCTGCTGAATTTTTAGGAGATGCATTTCATGTTGATGTTACGTCCTGTCTCCTGACCTCTATAGGATGGTTGGTCCCCCAGCTCAGACATAGGACCACTTTTCTTCTGTGCTTCATCTCTTTTTCCCAAGTGAACTTGTTTATCATTCCTGTGTTCTGTACAGTAGGCCTCATAGTTCATCTTTGCAAAGCCACACTAGTGCATCTCATGACCTCCCTCTCCCAAATAAAAGATGCAGCATTTGATCTGTCATTCTTGTGTCAAGTGAGATTCTCTTATGCAATGCTCGGGGCCAGATGTGGTGGCACGTATCTAGAGTCCCAGCACATGGTAGACAGAAGCAGGTGAATCTCAACTTTTGAGGCTAGCCTGTGTTAACTATCAAGATACATCTAAAACAAAAGTCCACTTCTGTTTCTTCAGTTCTCTCAGGAAATAACCGTTATTTTCCTGACAGTTTGGAACAAGAGCAGGAGTCACCTGTGGTTATTGCTCTTCCATCACTTCCAATCTATCCAGCTCCTACATGTTCAACTTTCAAAATGTATCTCAAGTGTGAGTACTTCTGATAGAATCATTGTGTGTCTGTCTAGCTTCCTTCCCCATCACCTGGAATTGAGTTTCAAGCCCCATTCCTGAGACCCCCCGAGTCTTCTTTGATGTGTTACTGTAAGGTGAATATAGAATACAATGGAATTTGTAACCACTCCTAAGGGTACAGTCCTAGGGGGTACTTAGGATATTCATGTTGATGTTCGGTCATTTGTTGATCATCAGTCGCTCTCAGTAGCATGTCACACGCATGTGGAGAGGGAACTGAGGTCCACTCACTGTGGTGCGTACTGTAAATGCTATTGTTAAGAGAACATGGCTTAGTGCTGGAGAGATGGCTCAGAAGTTAAGAGCACTGGCTGTTCTTCCAGAGGTCATGAATTTAATTAACCAGCAAATACATGGTGGCTCATAACCATCTATAATGAGATATGTTGTCTTTTCTGGTATACAGGCATATACATATGCAGAGTACTGAATAATAAATAAGTCAGAGAGAGAGAGAGAGAGAGAGAGAGAGAGAATGTTTTATAGGATTACATATGCTTAATAGTAGGGTCTTATCTCAAAAGAACTTCATAATTTTTGTAATTTTTCATAACAGATACCCAAAGATTCATTGATGGCCAAATATAAAATGACTCATGATCTTTCTTTGGGAAAAGATAGAGTTTGCTATCACTATAGATTGGTTAAGCAAAGACCTGCTGCTGATATGCTGAATCATAATAATAATATCATGAAGTCTTTACCTGAACTTCAAAATGTGTTAGGAACTTAAAGCTAATTATGTATACTTTTCACAAAATTCTATAGGGTATTTTATTTCTTCTTTTTCTCCTCCTCCTCCTCTTTCTCTTCCTACTTTCTCCTCCTCCTCCTCTCTCTCCTTTGCATTTACATTTTTAAGAGAGAAAAACAAAATTCAAGAATCTAGAACAAACTGGCCAAGATCATACAGCAAGCAAGTAGTGAGGTGGTCATTTTAATGATGTACTGTCTGTACCTAAAGCTTATTGTTAATCTACATATGCCACAAAGAAGTCATACTATTCCACAGAGAAGTCACGCTGAGTAATTTAGAGGTCACAGACTGCAACTATCTCATATCCTTGACTTTAACAAATACATTCTCTAGTTAGTAGTATGACTAGGAATATTTCCATGTGTCATTAAAAAGACATCAGGGAACAGAAGGAAGAGTTGGTGTTACCATAGTTATTCAAGGTTATTAGAGAAATGCAGAAAGTACCTTCAGAAGTCTGAGGGGGTCAGAAAATAACATGCAGGAGGTGAGACTGACTACAGAGGAGTTACATAAGGGAGGCATGGGAGAGAGATGTTTCATCCCAGACTGAATAAGCTACCCAAGTGGTAGTCTAAGGACGAAGGGGGCTGAAAGGCATTTGATCACTAGGGTAGAGCAGTGCATTTGAAAGTTACCATATCTCTGGAGGAACTAATGACAATCATTAGCTGGTTTAGTGACCACTTAGCAAGTGCTGCCAAGCCCTGGGCCATGTACTTTATCAAGACTGTCTCTAATTTTCAGAACAATACTCTGCAATCAATACTGCTTTCCTCTACTGTTTATTTCTGTGAAGACTGAAACTTCTGCATGCTAGACAAGGGTTCTACCATGCCTTCCTTGCTTTTTATTTGCAGGCAGATTCTCACTCCATTGCCCAGGGTGACTTTGAACTCTCTCTGTAGCTCAAGCAGACCTTGAGCTTGACATCTTCCTGCCTAAACTGTTGATGTATCTGGGACTGCTCTAACAAGACTGGCTAAAACTATGGGAGATGAAGAGATGTACAGTGACAGGTACTTCAGCACACTGGGTAAAGACTTTGAATGCTGGGACAAATGCTTGCCTTTGTTCTGAACATGCTTCTTTCATTTTTAACCAGAGTTGATGTGTCACTGTATTTTTTTTTTTTTTTTCCTTTTGGTCATTGCTGTTGGAGATAGGAACTCTCTATCTAGGCCTGGCTTAGATCTTACTATGTAGTCCAGGCTGACCTCAAATGCACAAGATCCATCTGCCTTCGCCTACTGAGTGTTGTGTCACTGTACCTGAATGAGCTTTAGTGTTTTTCAGATTAAGAATGGAACCAGCATCACATCTCTAATCTCACGTACATCACAATGAGTCTACTACCCACACACTACTCATAAGATAGCCACTGTTACCACAGGCTACTGACCTGAATGCCCATGGTAGACCTCTTCATTATTCTATTGAAGGACTTACTCTCTAGCCTTTACCACTGCACTATAATTCAAAGAGAAAACTAAGGTGGTTGAAAGCTGTTCCACAGACCAGTGACATTAATTAAGGGGCCTGGAGTGTCTATAAATTACCTTCTATTCTCTAAACTCAGAGCTAATTATCAATATAATAAATACTTGATTCTTACAGATGTAAGCAAGAACTACAGCATTTAAGAGAATCAGACTCTGAGACAACCCATGCTCTAAGAATCTCGCCATTTTAAAACTTTCCAATATATATCAGACTCTTTCAAGCTTTTCCTGGTTTTATACTTAGAGGCACATATGAAACATTTCCTTATTTGCTTTGCAGTTCTCTTTATCACATAATAACTAAAAATATATCAATGTGCTAATTAAAAAGAAAGGTCCCAGAACTTGGGAGGCAGAGATAGGCAGATCTCTGTGTGTTCGAGGCTAGAGTGAGTTCCAGGACAGGCAAGTTCTGGAATGTACACAGAGAAGTTCTGTCTCAAAAACCAAACCAAACCGAACCGAACCAAACCAAAGCAAACCAAACCAAACCAAACCACCACCACCATCACCACCACCATCACCACCACCACCAGCAACAACAAGAAAGCAAGCAAGCAAGAACGAAAGAAAGGAAGGAAGGCTGTAACCCTTTTCCTATTTTCTGACCAACGCAGGGTATTTTTTGGGGGGTCTTTTCTCGAGGGTACCTGAGGGCAACTTGTGTGATGCTTCAAGAGCTGTGTGCTCATAAAAGGAGCGAGTCACCTGAGTGCTCAATGGAGCCCGTGTATCACTGACAATGTGGAGCATCCTATTACATTTATATCCTCCCATTTCTCCAGCTATCACTGTAGCCTCCTCCGAATCACAGACTGAAGAGGTTTCATCCACAGCCATATTTATTTATTCTCCAAACCGACTTAACGAGCTACTGTGACAGTCTGTTTATAACTTTCTCCCAGAGTCCTTGCTCATGAGTGTCAACAATGAGGGGAGTTATTTTATCCAACCTTGGACAAAGCATTTAGCGCCTCATGATTCTAATTTTTTTCATGTGTAAAATAAGAGTGAGGCAAAGTCGTCCTTCTTGCCTTTCAAACCCCATGTGTCTGTAATCCTACAATGCTTTAGGCTAACATCAAATAATGAACTGACCGTGAAATACGGACAAAGTTCATACTAATTCCTGGCTTACTTTTCCTTGCTTATAGGGCAATTAAAACATTTTAATGTAGAAGAACAAGGTATCGGTGCTTTGTAGTTCAGTGTAAGAATACTATCTGTATATATAAAGACATGAAAACATCTCATTGTATCTCAAGTTGTTAGTAGGCTTTTGCTTTCTTTTCTCTTCTTTTCATTTCATTTCATTTCTTTTCTTTTTCAGATAGAAGATTAAAGAATATGGACAATGCCAAGAGAAGATCCTGTCAGAGCACTCCAGAGGAGAACCAGACTGAGCAAACCCACCTTGGTGCTGCTTTTTTTTTTTTGCTTTAGTTTTATTAGACTGTGTTCTCAGTGTAGCCCTGGCTGTCCTGGAATTTACTAGGTTGACCATGTTGGCCTTTCTCTCCCAAGTGGTGGACATGTGCTACCACTGCCCACAACCTTGGTGTTGAAATCAGACTACAAGCCAGTGACATCAGTCACTACACTTGCCAGATACAAGAAACACCCTCATAAATAAAATCAAGATTATTTAATTTTCTTAAATTGATGCTAAAGATAAATCTCAGTCAGTAACTGTGGGCTTTTGTTGTTGTTGTTGTTGTTGTTTGCATTAAAAAGGGAGAAGCACATATTGTTCTGTAGAATTTCAAAATAAGTCTTGGGAGAATGTGATTATGTATGCAAAGCAGTATCAATAACAAAAGTAATACAGAAACCAAATGGGATGATCATACATAGTCTATTAAAGGGTGTGTGTATGTGTGTGTATGTGTGTGTGTCCAGAATGGTCAGTTATCCTAACAGGGCTTTATAATTGAGACATTCTGAAGACTGAAGTCCATATTAAAATCATCCAGGGTGACTATCTATCAACTTCCATTCATAACTCTTTTCTTTGTGAACTATGGTCTGCTTGCGTTTGTTTCAAGGAAGAAAGTCTGTGGTCAAGTGCTTGGTGCAGCAGCCCCATAGCCTAGGCCTATATATCCTGTTGACTCCTGGCCTCATTGCTTCTGTTTACCATTTGAGAAATGAAATAAATCCATGGACTTGTCTGAAAAGATTGTGGTAAGGATTAAACTAGCTACCCTGCGCCAAGCACTAAAGGCAGTGCATGAGGGCCTTGGGATGGGAATATATTAGGACACTGTTGTCTAGCTCATGGGAAATGGCAGGAAGTGCTCACATGCAATTCAGCTTTAAGAACAAATGTCATACAGTCTACCTGAGATGTAGACCTCCAGCTACAAACTCAAGAGCTTAAAGAGATTTATATCTCGTAGAAGGTTGGAAGTCACTGTTGTGGAATAAAGATTAGAGCGACAAAACACTGCTTTGTCCCTGGTCTCATTCATAGCTCTCAGGTTAGAGCCTGTGTCAGAGGGCTATGACATAGACCAAATTGGAAGCTACTAAATTGTCTCTTAAGGAATGCATGGGTAAACATACTGGAGTACCTTTACAAACTGGGATATTATTCAGCAATAAAAAGTGAAGTAAATCACCCACTCCCTTCTCACTGTTTCTCCTTCTCCAGGACAATATCACTATGTAGTTCAGTTAGGCCATGAACTTGTTCCTTCTGTCTTCCCCTCACAGATGCTAGGGTTCCTGAAGCAGCCACATGTGGTCACAGTTCTCTCCTTTTCTACTATACGGTTACACAAAACTCTCTGGACTAAGCTCAGAAACTGTTAGTAACTTCTGAATCATTCTGGCATTCACCAAGAGGTGCAGATAAATAAAGAAGCTTCGCCAATACCAAAACATTTATAAATTTATCTAACGTTAGCACATTCTTGGATAATTTTGTTTTTTCCACAAAGGTCTTGTTTCCAACTCTAAGTTATAATTTTAGTGGATACATGCTATGCTCTTAGGTGTATCATTTAAAAACTGCAGACGTGTACAAGGACAGAGACAACTGTCCCTCTGGCGCTGACCTGGTAGGATCCACCAAGGTAGCAAATGGTACAGAACTCAGTTTGGTGGACTCTATCTAAGAATGTGCAACTTACTATTATGGTTTTAAATGGCACCAAAACCTTTTCAGTTACTAGATTGCCATGAGAATTGCAGGGTTCTATGGGGGTGATGTCTGTGCACTCCAAATTCATACGCAGGTCTCCCAGTGCTCAAGACTTCATTGGAGCTATGATATTTGTAGGTGATTAAGTCACCAGACTAAGTGAATGACCCCTGAACCTGTGTACCAAGTCTCCGAAGAGCTTCTTTGTCCATCTGGTGGTGAAGACACCACCAGAGGGCAAGTCCAGAATCCCCCAGCCAACCTTCCCCATCATTGAACCTTCATGCACTTTGATCTTGGACTTTTCATTCCCAAAGAACAACGAGAGACAAATGACTGTGCTTTACAGGCCACAGATCTAAGATACAGCAGCTTGGACAGACCAAGTCACTGTTTAAATATTGTCACAGAGGGTGATTCAGGGCTAGCCAAACCACATATACTTTAGTTTTAGTAAATGAGTTCGGAGTTTGACTTGTGATTTCAAAGTCACTATTTGAACCTCCTCTGCCAAATGTTCCTTCATGTTGAGATTCAGGGATGGGGAAAGCATTGTAGAAATACTTGCTGAAAATCATCAGGAATGCACTCATGAGCTACCAAATGCACCTGCATGTTGGAGGCTCCTATACACAGAGGACTCTCAGGGAGAATAACAGCACAGCCTGAGTTGCAGAACGGAACACACATGCATACAATTCCTACCCAGTGACGAAAAGAGGAAAGCAGGATTTAAGAGTCTAGACACAAATACACAATACAAGGCATAAGATGGGGTGGGCATCAGCTCTAAGTACCAAGGATATCCAAACATATTCTTGTGTTGAGTTTATACTAATTTCTATTATATAAGCCCTCTGAGGAAGTCCAGGCTCTCTGCAGATTTTTTTAAAAATTTGTTTTGAGTTTGAATTCACATGATCAGAATTTCCAAGAACAAAAAGGTATGTGCTTGTTGTATGAGAGAAAACCCAAGGCCCAGGAATGTGTGCAGCGACTCACACAAGCTTGGCTGTGGCACCCCACAATGTAGTCCAATGGACAGGCTGCCTGCCTGTCAAAGCTGCTTCATGATCGAGAATGTTTTCAGACCCACCAAAGCTGCTTTGATCAAATACAGTCTTCCAGGGTCATGTGCAGACCAGAAGCCTTGCTTTGAGGGTCATAAAGAAGAATGGCGAAGACTTCTGCAGTCTACTGGAGCCAGTCTTTTTCGTGGTCTTTGGGGCAATACAGTCTTGTTTATGTCGATACCAAGAGAGTTTATGTGGGGCCATGGAATCACCAGAACATCAAGGTCACAATTTAGATTACTTTCCAGGATGTAAGACTAACACACAAGGACTCAGCTATCATCTATGAGTTCCCATTGCACATGTGTGTTCAGCAGCAGCTCCACTGAGCTTGGGAGCTGACTTTAAGCATACTAGATACTGCTCCTGAAAATACTCCATGCAAGACTATGAAAAAAATAAAGATTTCACTTCCCTCAATCTTGAGATTGGTCATTTCTCCATGACCTCACCGATATTTACTGTGTACTTAATGTGTGACTAGCATAGCAATAAACTCTGGAGGCACAGCAGTGGGTGAGGATGCAGAAACTACCCCTGTTGCCACCAGCCACAAATCTAACACAGACTACCAGTGACAAGGGATGTCTCATTCTCAGAGTCGGAGCCATTGTAGCCATTGGAAAACCCATTGATAGGGTGAGTGTCAGTCTACAGCCACACAATCCTGACATGGTGAGTTTCAAGGTCACCCTGCTTTGAGTTGGGTTCTATTGTTCTCTTGTTTAGCAGAGTCAACAAACCAATTTAATAAAAATCCATGTATCTTTTCTTTCATTTATGCTGCCATGAGTTTTCACCATACCTGTACATCCAAGTTTATATATGTGTGTGGGCAGCACATGTTAGGGGCTTTACATGCATGTAGGTGCCTGTGCACATGGAGGTCCAAGGTTGATGATATGATCCTTGATTGCTGGTCCACTGTATTCAATAAGGTTAGGTCTTTCCAATGGAGAGCTGCTATAAACAGCAGGTCCTATTAGCCAGCTTGCTCTGTCTCCACCCTCTATGGCTGGAATAACAGGCCGGCTGCTATACCCAATTGGCAGTCATTTGCATGGATTCTGAGGATCTGAACCCTGATTCTCACTGTTGCTCAACAAGTTCTGAACCACAGAACCATGACCTGAGATGCTCCCCATCCCCAAATTAAGGACATTTAAAAATAGCCTTAGAAAAACCAAAGGAAAGTACCTGCTCATACTTTAGATTCTTGCAATAGATTTGGGGAAATATTCTGGATACTTAAAGTGCTGTCTGGAACAATGCTAAGGAGAGAACCAAGTCTGCAACTACTTGCCAGATTTATTTCAGTCAAACCTGAATGAAAGATAAACATAAATGGATTTCAGTCTCAACTGAGAGCATTATAGATGACTGTGTTTCTTTCACTGGGATGCTTTCACATTCAAATCCCATGAGCTAACAAGGGCTAACAGTTACACACCAACTTAACATTTGCTAGCCATGGTAAATATTGCACACGCGTCATTTTATTATTCTCCCAACACTAAGAGGCTGACACGATTATGTCTGTGTTGCAGATGAAAGAAATAAAGCTTAGGCAGATTAAGTACCTTAAAGAGAATGAGGCCAGGCAGCAGATATTAGTAGCGCCAACTCTTACTATAAGGCAAATATGAAAGGAGAGAGTAGTTACTTTCAAATGATATTTAATTTTAAGAAAATATCACTGTGAGGGTCTGGGTATAAGTCAGTGGTAGAGATCTGTCTTGGATGTTCACAGCTCTTGTTTTGAACTTAGTTCCAGGGGAAGAAAAAAATATTATAGCCAGAAGACATATTAATAAACTGCCCAGGAAGGACTTGAAGCAGGCTCTCCACAGATACTTAGCTCTTCATAACACTGCTCCCTAAGTTGGGGGAGAAACCATAGCTTCGTTTTCTGGACACAAAGGGGAAAAGTGAGACTGTCACCTCACACCTCTGGTCCTTACGAAAATCCTGGAAGTTTCCATCTGTTTCTCAACTTTCAGGAAACATTTCCAGGAGGGAGGAAGCAGCATCAGCCCGAGGATATGATTTCTTTATATAGAATTGCTCAGCTCTGGACAGACTGTATTTCCACAAATGAAGGCAAAACATGAATGAATTGTGAGTGAAGACTGTGCCTAAGCCCTTTGTGAAGGTCAAGAGCTATGTGTTATTCACCAGAAAGACTGGCAGAATATTGTCTCAAGATTGGCTATTCTGTTTTTCATTTTATTTACTTTGTGTTTGTGTGCTCATGTAAAAAGTGTGTACGTTATATGCAAATGTGTACTGTGGGTGAGTGTGGAGGTCACAGGTCGATATTGTGACATCTTCTGCAATCGCTTTTCAACCTTGTTTTTTGAGACAGAGCCTTTCTTTTTTCCCTTTATTTTATTTTTATCAGATATTTTATGTATTTACATTTCAAATGTTATCCTCTTTCCCACTTTCCCCTCTGGAACCCTCCTCTCTCATTCTCCCTCCCCCTGCTTCTATGAGGATACTCCCCCTCCCACCCACCCACTCCTACCTCACCACCCTGGCATTCCTCTACACTGGGGCATTGATCTTTCACAGGACCAAGGGCTTCTCCTCCCATTGATACCAGACAATGACATCCTCTGCTACATATGCAGCTGGAGCCACGGGTCCCTCCATGTGTACTCTTTGGTTGGTGGTTTAATCCCTGGGAGTTCTGGGGCGTCTGGTTGGTTGATATTGTTCTTCCTATGGGATTGCAAAGGTGTTCAGTTCTTCCCCTACTCCTGTCTTGGGGACCCAGAGCCTTTCACTGAACTCTGAGATGACTGTTTCTACTAGATCACTGAACAGCAAGTCACTGGGATCCAGCCATCTCCACTCTGTAGCCCTAGGGGAAGAGATTTGTGTCAGTGGGCCTGGTGTTTCTGTGTTTGTGGGGAATTGGAACTCAGGCCACATACTTGAATAAGCATTTGTCCACTGAACCACCTGAAGTTAAATAGAGCCTTAAATTCTGCTTCTGGGTCAGTGTCATTTTATATAAAACAGAGTAAAATTAAAGATCCTGAAATCACAGTAGTCTAAACAAATTGGATGTATCTAGAAATCAGATAGAGAACACTAGAAAGAGCCTTCTCTTCTTCAGTTATAATTCCATGGGAACTTCTTTCCCAATGGTTTCTACAAAAGCTGTCCAGATGACATAGGGATTATTATGCTACATTCACAGCTCACAAGCTGTGTATTTGGTAAAAGCCGATACAAGAACCAGATTTTAAAACTCTTTGTTGGGATAAGTCCCTTCTGGTCTGCCCCAGCACCAGTTCACCTAGGGCGCGGAGTTGGCGGACATTGCCACGGTCCCTAGAGGACTGTCTACGCAATTTTAGGATCACTGATGAGTGGAACACAACTTCTGCTCCAATCCAATCGCACACAGGACCTGAGACAGCACTAGGGCAGCAGAGAACCAGCCTGACCAGGGGCACAAGCCCCTTCTGGTCTGTGCCTGCACTGGGTCAGCGGAGTAGGCGGCCACCCTCATGGTCCCCAGAGGACTGCCCACGCGATCTTAGGATCACTGTTGAGTGGGACACAATATCTACTCCAATCCAATTGTGCATGGGACCTGAGACAGCACTAGAGAAGCAGGAAAAACAACAAAATAGATAAACCCTCAGCAAGACTAAGTAGAGGGCACACGGAGAGTATACTAATTAACAAAATCAGAAACAAAAAAGGAGACATAACAACGGATCCTGAGGAAATCCAAAACATCATCAGATCCTACTATAAAGGGCTA
>NC_034597.1:88545204-88568659 GCF_900095145.1 Mus pahari
ATTCCTCCCCAAAATAGGGAATAAAATACCCATGAAAGAAGCTGCAGAGACAAAGTTTGGAGCTAAGACGAAAGGATGGACAACCCAGAGACTGCCCCACCTGGGGGTCCATCCCATAATCAGCCACCAAACGCAGACATTATTGCATATGCCAGCAAGAACTTGCTGAAAGGACACTGATATAGCTATCTCTTGTGAGGCTATACCAGTGCCTGGCAAATATAGAAGTGGATGCCCATAGTCATCTATAGGATAGAACACAGAGACCCCAATGGAAGAGCTAGACAAATTACCCAAGGAAATGAAGGGGTCTGCATCCCTATAGGTGGAACAATAATATGAACTAATCAGTACTCCCAGATCTCAGGTCTCTAGCTACATATGTAGCAGAAGATGGCCTAGTCAGCCATCGTTGGGAAGAGAGGCCCCTTGGTCTTGCAAACTTTATATGCCCCATACAGGGGTATGCCAGGGCCAAGACGTGGGAGTGAGTGGGCAGGGGAGCAGGGTGGGGGGAGGGTATAGGGGCCATTCGGGATAGCATTTGAAATGTAAATGAAGAAAATATCTAATAAAATAATTAAAAAAAATCTGTGTTGGTACCAGCATGATTAAGGCCCACTCATAGCTACATAATAACCATTGTGTTTTGATAAGTCTCGCTATGCTAATGAGAAAAGGACCAGGTTTGAAGATAGCTTTGACTTTCCAGGAAGGGCTGAAGTCCTAAGAGTGGAAGTACACCGAGAAGCTTTAAGACTCACTAGTTCCCCAAGGCAGGGTTGCATGTCAAGCATTCCATGTAGAAGACATTAATTTACAGCTCTAGGATCGGACTGAAATGACCTTTCACGAACCTTAGTAAGTTTTCACATTAATCTAGACATTTCTTTATGTGTGTCAAGCCCTCTCCCTCTATTTTTCCATACTTCAGTGAAACCCAAATGCTGAGACCTGTGACATTATTAAATAGCAATAAAATAGCTGGCATGTGATTTTAAATTTTCCAGGTACAGATAAGAATTGCAGTGTGATTTTGGGCAGCCTGGGTGGGGTTAGGAGACCCAGTAATGCACTTGACAGTGATGTACTTGGATGGCTGTCCACTGCCTTGGTGATAGATGATAGATCATTACTCTAGTTTAGATCCTCCCACCAATCACTGGCAACATAGAGTTCAATGATATCTAATGGGAATTTTCCCAATATTAGTAGTGAATATCTCATGGGAAAATCTTAGACTTTAGGTTTAGGGATGAGGTACAAAAAAACATTCAAAAACTTGGTCAACTATGTGTGTCTAGTGTGGTATTGGGCAGACAGTAAGCAGAGACAGGTGGAAGGACAGAAGGAACAGTCTGAAGTCCCAGGGTGATGGAAGAGCATAGGGAGAAGCTAACATTCACCATGTAAGGACATCAGCACATGCCTTGTACTACGAGACTGAGGACCAGCAGCTCATCGATCTCAAAACTTAGCCTAGGAGAAAGATGCAGGAAAGGGTGGTGAATGAGTGGAGACGAGGGCATGGGTTTGTGTCTACATGAGAAGAGTCCATTCATTTCTACTGGGGGCAGGTTGGATTTACCTTCTACGGGGTCTATTGTTTCAGGAAGGAAGTTGGTATTTAAATATTTTGGTGTTGATTTCTTAGTCAATTTCTGTATGTGGAGGTATGGGATATTCTGTTTTTAGTCAACTACATTTCTCATACTAAATGCTGCTAATTTGATCAGTAACTGTTGAATACTTGAATTATAGGCATATTTACTTGAATACTTAGTACTTATGAAAATTTTTGGTTAATTGATTGGCATGTTTTTTATAGCATAGATCACTGCCACAAATGATAACAGTGTGTGTGTGTGTGTGTGTGTGTGTGTGTGTGTGTGTGTGTGTTTGATGATTTGAATATGCCTGGCTCATGGGAAATGGCACTATTAGAAGTGACCTTGTTGGAATAGGTGTGGCCTTCTTGGAGGAAGTGTGTCACTGTGTAGGTGGACTTTGAGGTCTTCTAATGCTTAAGCGCCATGCAATGCAGAAGCCAGGTCTCCTCCTGGCTGCTTGCAGAAGGCAGTCTCATCTTGGCTGCCTTTAGATCAAGAAGTAGAGCTATTGGCTACTCCAGTATACTGCCATGCTTCCCAGCATGATGATAATGGACTGGACCCCTGAAACTGTAACCCAACCCCAACTAAATTTTTGCCTTTGTAAGAGTTGCCTTGGTCATAGTGTCTCCTCACAGCAATACAATCTTAAGACAGAAGTTGATACCAGGAGTGAAGTATTGATGGTTTAGGTTTGAGCATGCTTTTGCTTGGAGGAATATGGATTTTGGGACTTTGGAAAGCAGTGGAATGCTTTAAGTGGGGATTAATAGGCTATACTAGTAGAGAAATGGAAGACAGTAGAGCTGAGGGTGGTTTAAACTGTAGGGACATGATGTAAGAGGTTTCAGAGGAAAAGAATTTTATATGGCCTAGAGACCGTTTATATGATATTTTGGTGAATAATATGGCTGCTTTTTGCCCTTTTCCTAAGAGTCTGCTTGAGGCTAAGATGAAGAAATTTTTATTAATTGCATTTGGAAAAGGAATCTCAAAATAGCTCAGTTTAGACTTTGTCCTATGGTTCACTCTTATGAAGAGCATTTTGATCAAGCATAGCAAGCTTAGAAAGGAAAAATACAAAATGTATGCTTCAAAGGTTACAGGAGCACCAGGAAGTGGAATGGAGCTAAATCCTGTGTTCAAGGATATTAAATAAAATTCGGGGAATGGTGACTTCAGGGCAAGATTCTACCCAGTTAAGCTTATTGTTTATGAGTGTGTAGTTGAATGAGAGATAGTTTTATCTTGTTAGGTGTTATTATGACCTGGTTATTGTTTTTATTTGGACATAAAGGAATATGATTATGCATTAAATTGACAAGGGGTAGACTGTGATGGCTATTCTCAGTTGTGAACCTGACTATATCTAGAATGAACTACAATCCAGAACTTATAAAGATCTTGTGTAAAGAAAGGCTTAGCTCTAGGTGTGATGGTATATGCCTTTAATCCCAGCACTCGGGACACAGGCAAGTAGTCTGAGTTCAGTTAGTCTACAATGCAAGTTTTAGGACAGCCAAGTTTAGGCAGTAAAGGAAATCATCGCAAACTGAAAGCTGCTGATAATGTAATACTGCAAGGGGGCCATGTTCCAGCCCCAGCAAACAGCAGAACTTGACAGCTTCAGCCATATGGCTCTGGCTTTAGAGTCAAGAGTAGAAGGCGATTGCTGGGAGAATTGATGCTGGTTATCTGGAGCTTAGAAATTTGTGGTGATTAAGAAGAGACCAACATCACTGAGTTGAAATCTTCTGAGAAGTAGTTTCTGAGAGCACAAACAAGTTGTGTTTCAGAGATAACCAAGGCTTTCCCTCTTGCTGCAGCTGGACTTGGTAATGCATAAGAGTCACCCAGGTGGTACTGGTTTTGAAGGCAAGAAACACTTATGGAGAGCAGCTGAGGATTGCCCCTGCGAGAGGTCAAGTATTTCACCTGTTAGGCCAAAGTACTCATTGCAAAAAGAACAAAGGAAATGATTCTTTCTCTACATCGACATACTCTGTAGAGTCACAGGCCTCTCAATATAGAAGGGAGCAAAACCGGGGTTCCGGAGGACCTCCAGGCTCAGAGAGGCAGTCTGTCTCCAACAAGTGCCCATCAGAACAAGGAGGCAGATTTCATTTAAAACTGCTCTCAGTAAGTTCTCTGCTTCTTTGATCTTTGACTTTATTCATCCCAAGTCTGATTGAAAGCTGGAAAGTTAAGGTTATTCACCTTTAGGACTGAATCAACAGTTGGGGGAAACATCCGTTAGTGGGTACATGACAAACGTATGTAGTTTACACTTCAAGGATTCCAATGTCCCACTGCCTGCTTGCAGCATAAGCTGTGAGTGAATGTCTGATGCCTTCGGTATAGATCTCTAGGTCTATACAGAAACCTGCATTAGGGGGACACCTCATAACTGGCTGAAGCTAATGTAGCATTAGCCCGGTAAGAGACCTACAGATGAAAGCAACAAATGGGAATACAACATGATCACAACTGTGTGTACTCTAGGGCAAGCAGTCACAGAACCGTTAGCTCCACTCTTATTCTGCCGTCATGCACGTGTAAGCTGCACTAAGAGGGGAAAAATGAGGAACAGATACCTGTCACAGACACATTTTCCTAAAACATAAATGAAAAAATTAAAATGTAAATAATGTTGACCCCAACTTCTATTAAATTGAACAAGGCTACCTCCCACATCCACATGGGATGAACTGTTTGAATCCATCAAATATGTGTGGAGCACAGGAAGTTCCACCTTTGATGATGGTCATTTTCTCTCTGAATGTCAACACACAGACGAGTCCGCTGACTTCCCCCTGAGAGCTGGAATTCTTCCCTTCACCAAAGACAGAAACTCCTTGAGGATTACAAGTACTGGCACAAAACCTGCACACAGTAGGTGCTCAAAATATGCTAAGTTTCTAAATACTTCGTTGTTTCAGCTGGGTAAATTTAAAAAAGTCTTCAAAGATTCTGCTTCCTTTAAGATCACCATTCTAAGAGTAAAGATCGGTTTAGGCATGTAATTTAGGAATGGACTTGCAAACTGGTTAAACCATGCTGTTTTCAAGAAATGCTGTATTCTTTCTCTCTCCTTCAAGTATTTATGACCCACTGTGTGCAGGTCTTATGCTAAGTACTGGAAACTTGATAGTCCGAGAGAACCACACATGCAAGGCACACACTTACAAAGATGTGTGGTGTGGACCCAGAGACACTACTAACTCTAGATCTTCTTCAGCAATGGGCTGTGTACTTTCCTTAGGGAGAAGGGTTTTATCAGGGGAGACTATGTCAATGAGAGAACTCGGGAGAACGTGAATATTTAAATGGAAGAAGAGTTAATGAGAAAGAGGTTCAAAGAAATGTCAAGGCAGCTTAGTTATATGGGGACTGTATAGCTATGTCTCGGTTACGGCACTGCACTAAATAGTTGTGTTATCTCTTTATAATGATCATCAAAATTTACTGACTGTACTAAACACGGTTCCTAGGACATCTAGTGCTCCTAAGAACCATGAGACAATATTATTAGGAAGCCCCATTTCATAGATTAGGAAGCTGAGGAACAGATATATTAAATAACTTGCCAAAGGTTATATAGTTAGGATATAAAAACTGAACCACACAAGTCAGTAGACTGTTCCCATAGTCCTTACCTCATTCTGCCTCTTTTCATTTTAAAGATTAAGGTAGTACCATCTTTCAAGATATCTCAGAGAATGGGTATAGGCAATAATGAAGGTATTTATGCAACAGAAACTATGAAACATTAAAAAATTAAAATATTATTGAAAAGTGGTTTTAATAGTACCCACTATCTGTTATTGGCAAAATCAGACATCATTGCTTTCTTTTGGTGCGATGTGGTAGAAATGAGGAGTGAGGACTGTGGGGCCTCGCTTCTCCCTCCCTCCAGGAGATGAATTATTAATCAGCAATATAACCAGGCACACCTGGGAGTAAATATTGATTCCAGGACCCACTTCCAATCCTGCATTAGATTTTTCTGTTACAGAGAATGCAAAATCAGGCAAAAGTGATATTTCAATAGTTGGTTTTTCCCAAACTGATAATTAAAGCTTGACATTTTATTAATAAGCAGAATAACAAACGTGCATGGTCCTGATCAGTTCACATCCTTAACTGAGTTAAAATTGTTATAGGCTAAAATTTTGAGTGCCTCTGAAAGCACAGAGGGAAGTTCTCTCCGTTCATGTGATGGGGTTAGAAGATGGGATCTTCAGAAGATAACTGGGTTGAGAAGAGGCGTGGACTAGTGGGTGGGTTAACGTCCTTACAAGTAAAGTCAGAAAGATTGAGATTGACGCTCCCCTTTTTTCTCTTCACTTGTGGAAAATACTAATAGAAAGTGGCCTGCTGCCAGCCAGGAAGGAACTCATTCCTTGATTTGGTCTCCCAGCCTCCAGACCTGGGAGAAGAAAATTCCTGTGGTTTAAGGTGCCTGGGCTATAGGATTTGGCTATGGCTGGTTGAATTTTAATTTGCTGAGCTCCAGCATAAAAGATATTCTTGTTATACTTTCCTGCAGTGGAAATGGTTATAAAGAGATTGCAGGTTTGCTTCAGATCAACAGCAGATGGGATGTGACCTGGCTTCCCTTGAGTCCAAAGCCTGCTCTCCAAGCCCCGTGTTGCTCAGTTGTTCTTTGTATATATTCAAACCCGGGTCCGTTTCAAAGGCATTAAAATAATTACTGGAGAATACAACCTATGTTTATTGCCTTCAGAGGCCACATCTCCCTCTGTGGCCAATGATGACACTGACTTTCTAGGGTGGTCACTTCCTGTAAACTGTCTTCCATGCCTTGGCCTTTTCAATGTTTCAGGTTTGTGGGGACTCAGCCTGCTGTGATCTTGCGTTCTAGCCTCTTAGTTCTTGGAAATATAAATGATTTAACTCTTTACACCATAGATTGGCACGCCTCTCGGTGCTGTTTAAAATTCAGCACCTGTTGAATAAGCTAATCGATGACAGAGCAAAGTTATCCAGAGCCTGTTCAAGCTAAAATGGCATGCACATTAATCCCATTAAACCTTGGATCCAGCATTGAACTTATGTTTCAAATCCAGAGTTGCCATGTCTGAGGGTTATTTGTGCTTTGGAAGGCATCACAGTAAGAACTACAAGGTCAATTTTCAAATCCATTAATATAAACCACAAACAAACCCGGTCAATTAATATGCTCAAAGTACACAGATTGGTTTTGTTTTATTTTAAAGCCACACAACACTCATTCAGTAGGAGAACCTTCTGCATCAGACTAATTACAATCACAAGGAGCTATGAAAAGCAAGCCTTTATTAATCAAGCCTGTTCCCTCAGTCATGGAGAACTGTCAGGCAGAGCAAAAGCAGAGAGACAGAGCTCCCACGCAAGCCCACTGAGGAAACCCAGGATCGTGTGGAGAGAGGATGGTCTCCAAAGGCAGGCGGCAGCGAGGAGTGAAGTCAGAACCCCTCGAGAGAGAGAGTATGTGGCTCGTGGAAATGAGGAACGGAAAGAAATGGGCCAGAGTTTTGCATTGTTAAAGCACTTTAAAGAAGGTTTCCTTAAGATAAAAAAAAAATGAAAGCGACAAAGAATACCACAGAGGCATGTTTTACCAACTTGCTTCATAAGGTTTGTGGAGTCCTCTCCTACAAGTCCCCTTTGTTCAGCATCAGATTATTCCTATAAACTACATAGGCAAGAGCAGGAAGGACTCAATGTTGTCTCTGCATCTCATAATTAGGGAGTGACAGAGTAGGTGTCGCACGTGAGCTTCAGAACTACAGGTCTGTTTCCCACCACACACACACACACACACACACACACACACACACACACACACACACCAAACGTTTTGTCAAGCACAGAAGTTACAAACAGGCAAGGAACGGAGATGATGACATTGATGTTTAGAGATTGCTAACAGGAGGCAACCCCTCCCTGCTCCCTGGATCTGAGCTCTTCTGCTCTTCTTGAAGTATGCTTCAAGAGATGGGAAATGGTCACACACACACACACACACACACACACACACACACACACACACACACACACAGGAAAGAAAAAAAATCGCCACAGTTAGAAGACAGATGTGCTGATCCTGAGTTTGATTTGTCTGCAAACTCGGACAAATCTTTCAAAACTTTTTGAGCTTCAGCTTCCCACGAACAAGGGATCTAGCGGTTTTAGTGATCCGTGTGGCCGGAGCCTGCTGTGGCATGTCCCGCTACTGAATGTGGCTGAAACGTAGGGTCCAGGAAGATGAGAAAATTCACAGGAAGGGAAATGGTCAAGCATGTGATGCACAGGGCCTCAAACATCTGGGTAAGGACTCGTGTGCTATGTTAAGGGCTCTGGACTTCCAAATCCTTGCAAAGCACAGCTAAGCACTGCCAAAGGCCAGTGGAATCCAGGAGTAATTCCACTGGCCTTTGGCAGTGATCACCACACATGGTGAAAGTAATTCCAGGGAGGAAGAAAGACCCTCTAATGACAGATGACAGTGAGGAGCTTAAAGGAGTATCCACCTGGGGATGGTGAGGGCACACGGAAGGAGGAGGAGCCAAGAAACGTGTAGCTCTGGGGTCAAATCCAGGCAGGTTCTGGTATGCTCTTGGATGCTATTGTGTCTTCCTCCAAAATGCTAGGATTGCAGGCAGCTACCAGCCTATGCAACTTCTTTGTGGGTTTTTACATGACTCAGGTGAGTCTCAGGGTCATCTCCTCTTGCCCGTGTTCCCAGGACTCCAACCACACAGCTTGTCCCTGCCTCCTGCCCTGTTTTAGGAAAAAAAAAGGAGAATTGCACGAGCCACAAAATTCGATGAGAAGTGGGGCATCCCTAGTGGAAATTTTAGGATAACATTTGAAATAGATGGCCCAGAGTGTGGAAAAGATATTGCCCACTAGCTTGCAAATGGCTTACAATGCACTGTGGAGGACAAAGACTTTCGGGGAGTTAGAACTAACTGCGGGAACAGAAAGAAACAAGGCTGAAGGGAACAAAAATGGAAATCACAAAAACAAAAACCCAGAGTCACTACAATCTTATGGGGCATTCGGGCCCAGTTTTAATGGAGGCTAGAAGGGCAAATGAGTCCAGTCCTGTTTAGAGGTGGAGACGATGTCCCTCGATTGCATTTTGGTTTTAGGATTGTATGACATCAATCATTTACAGCACTCTCAGCGATACCCACTTACACCTCTAGGTGGCAGCAACTCTCTTCCGTTCTTCAAATGGCTTCCTGCGGCCTTTGTTTCTGTTCTCCAAGGTAATTCCATACTTCCTTGTCTTTCACAAATACATACTATGCAGGCTGGGGAAGATTACTGTAAATTACTTCCACTGAAGGACATCAGTCCATTCTTAAGTTAAGCTACAGGGCTTTGCAAACTTCACAAAATAATTCAGGTCTAAAAGTGAAAAACAACAGGAGTGTGTGGGCTTGTCTCTTGCAGTCCCACATAAAGTGGTACTTTTCTTTACAGATGTTTAAGGAAATGATTAGAGGAATGGGCAAAAACCTATGGGACTGAAGAGATTTTTGAAAGAATATTAACATCACCCTATGGGTGATTAAAGTTTAAAGTCGTGTTTTTTTTTTTTTTTTTTTTTTGACTGTTAAGTAGATGTGCTGATTTATAAATGTTCTCCGTACTTTGTAGCTCAGGAGAGCAGTTCCAGTGTCCACCCAGAGACGAGGACCCAGAGCGCTGCTCTTCTGGGCAAACTGAAGCAAATTCTGCATTGCGTCCTACAAGTTCTCTTTCCTTCTAGCTGTGGCACGTTCCCATTCTAGAACACATATTTACTGATTGTATTGAACCATACCTTAAACCTACCTATAGGCTCGGGATTCTAAATTGTTTCGGAGAGACCTGAAGTAAACTGTAGTCTCGTCGGGGTCTGTGATAAGCACCAGGCATGCCAATGAATCACCAGGGCAGTAGGAAAAAGATTGCTTTTATACACGAAGCTCAAATGGGACGGTTGCTGAAGATCTAGGCTTATGAAGCGTTTTCTTTCAAGACGCTCCAGTGAGGTGTATGATTTCCTAAGCAGTTTGCTAAGACTGCAATCGTTTGGGCCTGACATTCTTCGACTGACGTGAGAGAACGACTGTGACGCAGGAGTTCCAAGGCAGCTGTACACCAGAACTCAAGCTTCTGGCCACACGCTATAGGCATCTCCCAGGAGGCTCTGCTGTCCTCTGCCCGTTTTTGGTATCAACACGACGTGTGTTTCCCATGTAGATGGAGTATCTTGGATTGTGATTCAACATCCGATGACAGAGAGAGGGAGGGATTGCGCTGGTTAGGGTGAAACGGTGGGCACTCCGCGGAAAAGGCTCTGCGTGTATTCTGACAGAGCATCCTTGGGTTCTGATGATTGAATAACAGGGCAGCACTCAAGAAAGTCACTTCCTCTAGCTACTGATGATAGAACATCTTGGTATCACCCGAAGGATGAGGAACTACAGCCTCCCAGGGAAATCATTCAAGGTCCCGATTCCTAACTCTCACAGCGTCTTTCCTATTTGAACTGAAGGGAAAACTGAAGGTGGCCAGACCAGCGTTCTCCACGGCTTTGCCACTAGAACCTCCTTGACTTTCAGGAAACAACTCCTTTTCTTCCCTCTTCCTCTCCCGAAATAGCCTTAGTCCTGCCAACACCCAGGCCCTTCCTCCTTAGCCCAGGGCTAGATGCGACCCAGTCTGAAGTCCATCATAAGGACCCGTCTTCCCTTACACTGAGTTGGAGGAGCAGTGTAGGGCTGGGGCCCCCTGGGTCAGAGCTGCCTGCTAAGTCCTTCCGCTGGACGTGGCCTGCTGCTCTGGGTCAGGGCTTCTTCTGCTGTATCTTCTTTGTCACCCTACCCCCTTCTAGAGTGCCCACGTGCCTTGGCTTATGGCACTCGGATTCACTTAGTTAGTTGCCTTTACTTCTAACTGTAGACCCTCATCTGATAAAGGATGCTAACGGGAATGGAAACTTAGAGATCATGGCTTCCCCAGAATGGCCCGTGGATTCCAGCGGAATGGACAGAGGGTTCCAGCAGAGCAGGCAGCTAATTAGCTGTGAATTTATATAGCGGGGACCAATGATACCGAGCTGTTGTAAATATTTTGATACATACATCATCTACTGCCCTTTTCAGATATTAAAAGGTGCATATTATTAGGATGTTTTGCTATGCCAAGACATGTAAGAGTTTTAGGTAAATAATCGAGAAACTTTATAAAAACCAATGGCCAGATAAAACCGTCATAGTAACTTGAAAGTACTTTTTATTGAAACGACTGATTACTTGGCTATCTTGTGTCCACAGAGAATCTTCTGAGTATGTGAAAATGGGAGAGGGGAAGGAAGGGGTGAAGATGCAGATCAGGACAAACTTATAGTCCATGCAATGCCCCTACTGGTAGGATTATTACAGCAAGCAACGGTCCCAGTATCTTCATAGATACAGTGAGATTTTTGATTGGCTTCCTGTTTTAGTTGTTTTTCTCTCAAATACTTCTATGGAACATAGCTCTCTCTCTCTCTCTCTCTCTCTCTCTCTCTCTCTCTCTCTCTCTCTCTCTCTCTCTCTCATTTGCTATGACCAAATTTATGATAAAAGAATGAGTATCTCAGTTGACCGTCATGGTGCGTACCTGTAATACCAGGAATTGACTGGAGGAAGATATAGATTTCAGTGTAGCCTTAGCTACATGAGATCTAGGCTAGCCTGGGCTACATAAGACCCCTCCTCACACCCCTAACCAAAAGAGTAGTCAATGGTGCTATTATATGGAACACATATATATTTTCATATTGGAACATACTATTTTCTGCAATGCATATATTAATAACCCCATTTGTTCAGATTTCATTACAATATTATTTATTTTAAACTTTACTATCTGAGCAAGTTTCAAAGGGAAAGGAGTCTGACAGAGGATAACCACGTGATGTAATTTTAAATTCAGTAAGCAACAGGACTTGTGGGTAGCTTTTCCAGAGCAAGCTGGGAGCATATAGAGTTTAAATACTCAATGTGGTATAAAATATACCCCACAAATAACAATTATATGAAGATATGAAGAGTCAACAGACACTAGAACTATGCAAATCATTTTAGAGCATAAATTAATGTCCTTGTTAGTGTGAGAATGATGTATTATCTTGATAGTCTGATACCTGTTAGTCCTATACCTTGATAGTCCTATACCTTTGCTGGCTGCCGTAGTGAACAGATGACAGAAACCAACAAGAACTGTTGCCCTACGTGTCCGGACAGAGGGTCTGCAGTGTAACATTTATATACAGTTTTGAGCTAAAGGCTAATGAAAGCAAAACATTCACACACTTGTAACAGAAAAAGCAAAATCTCAGAATTGGTGCCCGCCATGGCTCAGCATGATCTTATAGCCCCAATTCTCATATAATTAAGAAAATAACTACAAAAAATAACCTAGCTTAATTTCTTTCCCACATCATCTTTATTGTGGCGAAAGAGATATTAGAGATATTCAGCTGACATCAGCAGGAACAGAACCAACTTGCTATTTTCACCATGGTCTCTTGCTGAAATTCTGGGTAATAAGAGAATTTAAGAAAATTAGATCAAAGTTGCTTTTTTTTTTTTAAAATAAAATGAATTTTGAAGATGAAACACAGAATTTAAGTACACGTGATTCTCACCAAGCTAAAACGAGGTAGCTGAAGTTACCAAGGAATTAACTAAGCGAGATGTGGTGCATCAGCCCATAATTCCATCACAAGGAGAGCTGACATGGAAGGATTGGGTAGGGGAGAGCAGAGAGGTTTTTGGCTTTCCCTCAAAATAATGAAATAAACATAAATAAATAAATAAACAGAGATATAGGAGGAGGTGTTTGAAACATTTATTTTAAATGGCTGTGGATTCGGAGAGATTTGAGACATAGTTTCCCCTCGAGGCACACTTTTTAGTGTAATCAGGGTGGAAGTGCACACAGGCTTGCTGGTTACGTCACCTGTGGCCCATTTGCAGGAGAAAAGCTTTCTTCCAAACCAAACTTAAAGGCTGAGACTTATTTACCAACTCACATGGGCTGAAAATATAATCCCAAATGGCCAGGGATTTTTATGCCACCGGAGTTGTCACACATGAGCTCCGCACAGCACGTGATATCCGAGGCTTTTGTCCTCTAAGTCAAGAGACAACTAACGGGGCACAGTCACTCTCGCCCACAGATATGGAGTGGGTGGGAAGATCCAAGACGGTGGGTCAAAACGTTGGCAGGGGTATTTGCTACTTGCCTCTTGTGAGCAGCAGTGGCTCCGTCATCTCTGTTTTTCCTGCCAGCTTGGCGTTACTCTAGTGGGAATTTCCTAGGCAAAGCCTTGTGCTCAGTGTGTAGGGAACGGATGTTACATAACGACGAAGGGTTTTCTCAGTTTCCAAATTGGTAGACAGCTGCCACACGGGGGAAAGACTATTAGACAGGTGAGTCAGGATTTGGATTTACGCCCAGGTTTGAAACATCCCTTCTCCATGTTGGTTGTCTCTCATTTCTATTTGTGTACTGTGATGGGGTTGTCCTGAATTAGTGATGCTTACAGCTCAGAAGCTGGCAACTTCCGAATCGTCTCTCTCTCTCTCTCTCTCTCTCTCTCTCTCTCTCTCTCTCTCTCTCTCTCTCTCCCTCCCTCCTTAAATGGCTGAATCTATATCACTATTTTGAGCAGTTTCTCAAAGCAATAGCCCGAGTGTCTTCCATTATTACAGGAGAAGGTATAGACAAGAAAGACTCATTTTTACGGCATAAAAGGACTTCAGTTTCATCCCCCTCAGAGATTCCATGAAGCCAGTGGTAACACTTGCAGTTGTATGGGTATAAATGTTTAAGCTGAACATTTATACCATGTAGCATGTCTCCTACAGTAAAACAAGTGTGAAGAGGAACTTCCTGCCCTCCACCGAAACTTGTGACACGCACACTCAAATGTCACCTGTGATTCAATCCAGGATGCCTAATTTGGCTGGAGATGATTCAGACTAGGACTTTTCTATGTCTATGCAATCTCTGGCACACTGGTAAGGGAGAAATCATAATTGAGATAGTGATAGCAATATCCGATAGAAAAAAATTACTTCTACTTTCCTGAGGACAATTCTGTTAATGAGAAGAAACACTTCACTTTCTGTGTCAGCATAAAAATAACCATGAAGTCTCAATTATGTGGCACCAAGTACCAATGCCTGCAAGGACTCTTGGCACATGTTCTATAGACACTGTTCAACCACTACCACTACCAAACAATGCCTCCCTCAAACCTTCAGGAACAGGGAAGATTGGAGGGGAAAAAAGAAGAACTCATGAAAAGCTAAGGATGAAAATATACATCTGTAGATAACCACAGAATTAAGCAACTACTCGATTTGTCTCACCATCTCTCAGAACAAAACAAAACAAAACAAACCCTCTGGTAAGACACTATGGTTGCTACAGAAGCCTAGGTTCCAATTGTCGCATACTCTGAGCCACTCGTTGGGTTTAATCCCCCATTAATGAGAAGTGAATGCATTCATAATTCTGTCTTCCCTTTTCTTATAATAGCTTCTCTCTTGTTAGTCAAATCAACAGCATCGCAACCTATAAGCCAAAGGGGTAGTGCAAAGGAAATATTTTCCCCTCTCCCCTCTAATAGTTAATGGACACCTGCTTATAGGAGCCATAGTGAAAGACAGAGATGTCTGATGCATGACTCGGAGGAAGGCATTCACATCAAATCCACAATCCCCAAATCAACAACTACTCCACAGTGTCGGGCAGTGAGGGCATGGGGCTTGTATCTGGGCCGGCCTACTTTCTTCAGTTGGCTCTTTACTAAATGAATCATAGGATGACCCAGCCTTCTTCACTACTGCGATGGTACCCCTTGTAGGGAGGTCTTCCTTCTGTTTCTCAATCCCTGGAAGTTAACGCTTAGCTCAAACCTGGCTGCATCTTAATATCTGTCACTAGACCCCATAAGTTCTGGTGTCCTGGTTCCATCCTTGAACGTGAACACAATGTTAATATATTTCTTTTTTTGTTGTTTTGTTTTGTTTTGTCAGATGTTGTTTGCTTTGAAAGGACGTATATGCCCACATATTTCTTCCTCCGGAACATTGTCACCATGAAAGTGGCTACTGGATGCTTCCCTGTGTCAGCATTATGTGAAGAAAAGTTCTACTTACAAATTTTTAAACTCGTTTTCCTCAGTAATAAACAATAGTGTAGGAATTGTCGGGCACAGCCATTGCCTTCCAGAACCTATTGAGTGGAGCTACATCTATCTAACTCCACAGTGGAGGTTCAAGCTTTTCCATTATTTATGGATTTTTTTTTTAAATTAACCATTTGATGAACAGCTTTAACTGATTGAAGCATTGGCCAACCCAATGCACAAGTACACTGTTCTAAGCTCTCACGCACACACCTTGGAGTTCAATCTAGTGATGAAGTTGACATCTAATTCTACAAATTATCTCCAACTTCTCCTTTGAGGCAAACAAATGTCTCTCGCCTGTACTCACTACTGCTAGATGAGTAGTTAAACTTTCTGAATTTTTCACAGTCAATATTTCACAACCAAGTATCAGCCATTTATCACTTCGCTAGGAGTAGATGCCGGATGATTCACGGGCTTCGTCTTTGCCAGGTGATTTATCCAAACACCAGAGTCACAGTGTTTACCTAAGGAAGATTCAAGGTAGTATAGATCATAGACATTTTAGCTAGTGCCTGACCAAACAAGTTTATTTATTAAATCTATCTGTGCTCCTGTTAGAATCAATTTAGAAATGTCTCCATCTTCTTCCATGTCTGATTTCATCGCTAAAGGACAGGGCACAATAATAGCTCATCTCTCTGTTTTCCCTACTAACAATATATCTTTGCCCCAGTGTTCACCTCTAAAGGACACAATGGCTCATCTCTCTGTTTTCCCTACTAACAATATATTAGTAGTTTTTTTTTTTTTCTGAGCTGCATTGTCTTTTTCTTTTTCTAGTACTGAGAATCAAATCCAGTACTTTTGAGTGTGCCAGGAAAGCACTATGCTGTAGTCTCCGTTTTTTGGAATAGCCTACTGAGTCTCTTTCTTCCCACGTATTTTTCCCCTTGGTACTTCCACTCTCCGATTGGTCTTAAATAAATGATAATTGATCCCTCTGAATACTGCACTACAAACGCATGTCCACGGAGTATCATCTTAATTGCATGAGAGAATCTAAGCTTATCATCCATGTGTGTGTGTGAGCAGGAGTATCGGGACTTTAGAGCGTTCACAAAGTCTGTGTGTCACACAAACACAACCCCTCCCCTACAAGCCATCTGAAGATAGAAACCATGCCGTATTTATCTTTCTAATCCAGTGTTTGTAACAGTGCCTAGGAGATAAATAAATGTTGTTAAGTAAACGTGAGCTGAACTGTCTCAGGGCTGGTGGTAAAATCCCTTTGGGTTATTTTCCATGGACCACTTATTTAGAGTTAAAACCGTTTCGACTTAGCAGGCAACATGCTACAATTTTGTAGGAACAAATGATCTTTACCTCTTGTGTAGAAAGGAAAGAGGCAGAGAAAGAAAATACATTATCTACTCAGTGTTTCCTGTTCAGCTCTTCAGAGCCAAGGGGCAGAAACTGGATCTCGTGGCTGACTGTGTTCCTGGGATCCTTGGCTCACATTGCTCACCTGAGTATCTCAGGCTCTCTCATCATGGAGTAAAGTTTCTTTGGTGTCATGTGCCTTCAACCTTGACGGAATGCAGAGTCTATAGAGTCCGAACTGCACCTGGCCTCTCCCTCGACTTCCCTTGGTATCTCCTGGCTTTGTCAGTCTCTCATCTTTCCAGGTCTGACAGGGGACACTGTGCTTTAATGACCTCGAGTGACCAACAGGGATGCCCAGCCTTTGGGCAGTCAAACAAATAGCTTCATTCCACATGTTCCCTTTTCCTCTGGGAAACAGCAAAGTATAATATTTCACCAGAGCACCAGGCTATTGTGGGACCTAATTGGATTTAATGGGGCAGTGGAGGCAAACCGATCAGGTAATATTTAAAGTGCCATTTTTATTTCTTAAAAAAAAAATCCTGGTTTAGGAATATAATATGGAAGGGGAATTTTGGTACTTGTCTTCCCACATTAAACAACATCAACAAAAAATCAGTTTCTAATCAAAATCCTGTTCTAAGCATAATCAAAAAAGGAAGAGAGAGATCTATGAATTTCTGCCCAGTTTTTGCAGTAACATAGTACACGGCTTAATTCTTTCATTTTTCTTTCTTTTATCTTCTTTCCCATGATACATTAGAAATTGAAAGGCTAATTTTGTGCCGTAATATAAAGAAACAGATCTTTTTGAGCCAATATTAATCTAATTCCTTGGTTTCACATAAAACATTTTTGAAGTCCTTTTGTTGGCTCCTCAAAGAATCATTTATCAAATGTTCTGTAGTTGAAACAACTTCATGCCATGCCTGGGAAGATCCACTTAGACTTTTATTCAACAAGTTGTCAATTAAAGATCTTTGCATTGCCCTTCCCCCCATCCCTGAAAAAAAAAATGTCAATAGACATTCAAGTTCAAGGCCAAACGGGGATGAAGGCCATCTGAAGAATAATTACCAAAATTAACAGATTAATTACCGACAAATTTTCACGAGAAGCTAAAGGCGACGACAACCTACTCAAATCCTGGGTTAACTAAGCCACCTTTTAAAGAAGGAGCCACTGTTTTCAAAGGAGAAAAGGCAGATCCTGGGAAGTTAGATTACATCTGTTATGGGGAAAATGTTGCCCAGAGTGAGCGTTTGTTGGTTGGTTTATTCCAGGCACTTCTGGGATTCCTAAGACACTGCCTCAGTACACAAAAACAAACCCCCCGCGGCAACAAAAGAGTTAATATTTATAAATTCACTTGCATACTCACCAAGCAAACTTCTGGTTGTTCATTCGATTTCCTCGGACCCTGGACACTGGGGATGGATGTACCCTGTCAACAGACCAGAGTAAGTCAGTCATAGAGACAACACATTTCTCACTGCAAACGGGAAAGCACACAGTCTGCTTTATCAGGGAACTCTTCCTTAGCTTTGCTTCCTTTGTTCTCCCTGTGAACTTGACCAACTCTAAATAAACAGGCGCGATTAATTAAATTCTCTCACGGGGTAACAAGGTGCCACACATTAACTGCAGAACCAAATATTTCATTGAACAGATTGTACTCTTTAGCAGAAGAAACTGCTACTCAAGATGTAATTCTTGCCTGGGGGTAAGAGAGCATATAATATTCGGAGGGCGTGGCACCTGCCCTCAGTGAGCCCTCTTATGTCCATTCCCATGGAAACTGCACAAAGAGACACTGAAGTGGCCATTCTTTGGGTCAATTTCGAAATGTAAAAGCTACAAAATCAGCAGGACTTCACCCACCAGGAACAGGGTATGTGTGGACAGGATGGGATGGGAGGAAGGACGGTTATTTCCAGGAGACAGGCTTTCTGGAATGTATGGTTTGTGTTTGAGTTCCGGAAGTCAACATATAGCTTCCCAGGCTTCCGGGGTTGAGTCATGCATGGTCTGAGTTCAAAGCATCCAGGAACTGTTGTTATTCTCCAACTTGGAGCCAGGGGCCCTATCCTTCTTAGTTACCAGCTGGCAAAACCCTATGGCCTACTTTAGCTGCCTTGTGGCTGCCTTCTTGCTTGCCTAGGGTGCTTACATAGGATTCCTGAGACCTAGCCATGTTTTCAGCTTGAGTCCTCTTCACCAGTCTTCACACCCATGCATCACTTTGATTTGCAGGGAGGGAGGAAAACAGGAGGGGGAGGAAGTCAGGGAAGGATGAAGGAAAGAAACAAAATGATCTCCATTGGCCTTAAGACTCCATTAAAACCAAAGTCCGGGGTCTCTTTGAACCCCAGCCCTTCACTGCTGCTCAGTGAAAATCACATCAAAACAGACACAGCATGGCAGGCCAGCCTTTCTGCATCTTCCCCAACCCTCGAGCTGGATTGTCCTTCCTTCTTGATTCCTCCAGCATTATTAACAAGCTTTTTCTCCTAGGCTTCTTGATGGTGGCTGCAGCTGAGCTGCTCAGCACAGATTTTCTGCTCTGCATGGGGGAAGGGGGTGATAATTATGCAGAAAGATGGAGGGAGGCCAGACAGCCCCTCTGCTGAACTGCCTTATTCAAGCACAGCCCCACTTCCTGCTGTTCTGCAGCTACAAGGATCACCTGTTGGTCTTGGCGGCTGTCCAAACTGGGGCCCTGGCGGAAATGACAGAGTCAGCTAGAAATGAAAGCCGGTTTATATTCCAGCCCCTCAAGATACACATAGTTATCTTTTTTCGTATAGGGAGATACATCTGAGGGAGACAAGAGTTACCTAGAAGGTAGCAAAAGTCATTCTGTCCTGCTTTCTTGAAATAGAATTGTCACAATGAACAGCTACTCTAGACCCTCGCTGACGTCTTGGTCCCAAGGGTTAAGTATATTTTCAGAGGTCATTTGCTTCAAGGATTCAGCTCTCTTCTACACACCAAGTCCTTTAAACCCTTAACCCCTTTACTGCAATCCCGAAGCCCAAAAGCACAGAGAAACCATGCTGTCCTCATGGTCAACGCCAGCAGCTGAAGTTGAATGATCACAGTATCTGGTATCAGGGCTGCCCACTTCACATCTCATGTGAATGTGAGGGAGGGAGACTTGGGTTCACTACTCTGTAAGTACAAAGCCTTCTAGACATTGGCATCTTTGAGAAAAAAAAAAATTAGGTGACCCTAGACCAAATTCTATAAATACACAATTCCCATCATGGTTTGGGGAATAAAAAACCCAAACCAGAAAACTGATTCTGATTATCTGTATGACCAAATATTTCTAACATTTCTTAAACTCAAATGAGAGGAATGGACACGTATCTTCTTCATCTGAGGGTGCCTACTTCATCCAGAAATTCAGGCCACAACTTTTACATGTCACCTATCACTTAAAATTTTATTTCTTCAAAAGGACATGCCGAGTTTGGGTGAGCTCCATTTTAAATGGCAGCCCTTCTGCTATCTGCCTTTTCCCACATACAGCAGCCAGGCAGGTAGCAGAGTCAAAAACCCCCCATAGAACAAACTACTGTCGTCTAATCTGCATGCCATGCATTATTCATGATCCCCTGATTTCTGCACCTGCATCTAGGCAGGAAGCTTGCTGGGCATGTTCATTATTCTTCTTGGAGCCTCACACAGGCTCCATTACTCCTGAGCCACTTTGTTCTGTAACTAAGGGTTTCAGGCCTTAGTGCTAACTGCTGGATATGAAAAGAAAAGGGACACTCCAGGCAGAAGCGAAGGATGATCTTGGTGTTGTGTAACACAGCAGATCTGACAACGCACTCTACAGATACTGATTGCTATGTGGGTTATTACTGCGCGCGCACGCATGCGGGGTGATTTACATCACACAGAAGAGGCAGACACACCACCAGGGCCCTGTATACCAGTTGTTCTATTTATACACACTGACTCATCTGGGGCTCCAGGCATGTTACGATTCCACTCAATTCTGAGCTTTTCTTCTTTTTAACTTTCTTGCTATGTTTGAACCTCTTTGAACGTAAAAATAATTCTCCCTTCTTTGGGTGCAAGTACTGAACCCCGCTTCTGTACTGTGTCATAAACGACTGTTAAGAGTTAGGAGACTTTGATGGCTCTGCTTTTTCAGTGCCTCCAGGAGGCGACTGGAATGACTGGCAGTAAGAGGTGGCACGTGGAGTCTCCGTCCTAGACCCAAGCTATGAACCACTGATGAGTTTCTGGGGGTGGGGACACTATCTCACCCACATACTACTGTGCGGCCACTTATGACATCCAGGAGAACTGAGACAAAGCAATGTGGGGGTGCAAACTGTATAGCCAGCTTTCCTGGGACTAACACAAAGTGTTGCCTGCTAGCAACAGTGCATTCTAAGGCAAGTCACAATATCTACCCAGATCTCAGAATCCTCACCTGTACAGGTGACATTGTACAGGGACATTGTACAGTCATGGGAAACACACAGAGGACCATAGCCGTGAGAGTTTGTAAGAGGACTGAAACAATCCCATTGTCTAGTCACCTCACAGTCACTGTAGTGTCCCATGTCCCTATGATACTACTGTAAGCAAACCTACAGTGCTGCCACATGTGACATCAACGTCTATCACATACAACCATGCTCAGTGCATAACATGACATCTGATAGCGATGCTCATGCACATAACATCTGATTGCGATTCTTACTGTCTACGCCACTGCTTTATGCATGAATTATACTGTTAAAGTTACTTTAGAGTATATGACTGCTATTCGTGCTTAAGACAAACAAACAAAGGAAAACTTTCAATGCTTTCATCCATACTGGGATTGAACCCAGGATCCAATGCATGCTCTTCAAGTACCCTACCACTAAGGTATATACCCACCTCCACTAAAGCACATACTACCACGCAACGAGTCTCCTTTACTGAGTCCCCTGCCCATAGACATCCATACCATCCCTGTTTTCCAATCTGGTGTTAATGTTCAACCTTCACATCCCACGCTATCATAATTTGTCACTCTTCCCCTGGCAGCTCTCTTGTCTCTCCGGTGTGGACCATCTTCTAAGTTTTTCTGCTTCTCTTTGGCTCAGCCTTTCAGCCCCAAGTGTGTTTAGGGGTCACTTCCGAATGTCTTTTTCTCTCCCCCTGTTGATGCTTTTATTCTGTTATTAGCTGAAAACATTTCGAACATGGCTACCCTCGCCATCTTATCACCCACATAATAAATAATCAGAGCAGCCAGTCCTTGCTGGGTTTCCTTCTGCCAGTCTGTCATCCTTCGATCACATAATGTCACCTGATCACATTTCCAAAGAGCTGTCCATGTGGTATGAAGGCTAAGCATAAAAGTGAGCAATTACCCACGAGTCTCTCAGCTGCTCTTTCTGATGTCTACACTAGCATACAAGTCTTAGATGGAACCAGCGTGCCATGATTTTTTTCCTTGGTAACTTATCTTTGTTGTATGAGTGCCTTCCAGTCCACGATTCCTGGGGATGGATAAGAAAAGGGATGGCCTGCTTCCAACCCTACCTTGCCCCTTTCAGGCTTCAATCAGATCAGGGTTTCTCAGTCCTATGCTGTCTCTGTGGGGACAGGAAGAAAGGAGGCATCTCGAGAAATAGCACTATGACACACAAGGTTGTCCCATGTAAGAGAGATGGCTTTCTATTGACAAAGCAGGATAAACTTCACACACCAAGGTTATCGGAAAAACAAATAAACAAACCAACAGCAATAAGAACAAACCCACTGCCTCTCTGGCTCTCATGCTCTGTGTCAGGGCACTGCATCCTACTGAAAGAGACAGAATAAACTACTTCACAGACCAAGGAAAGTTTCTGATGGGACATCACTCTCCTAGCGTCATTAGGTATTTAATAACTCTTAAAAATTAGCACACACAAATACTTGCTATTGTATTGTCTGATTCTTCTATTATGTAATAAGCCAACACTTTTACCTACAAACTATGCAAATGGCCCCAGAGTCCTTTTAAGAATTCCCTTTACTGCAAAAGAATTCACTTGTCAAGGACTGAGAAATAAACCCACAGTTATTATTAAGTATCAGCATGTTCTTATGCAAAACATATGAAAGATAATTTAGAAATAATCATTGGCTTTGCTTTTTTTTTTTCTTAGACTCAAAGCATCAGGAACAAGTTCTCATGAGTATTCAAGCTAGACCAGATGGTGTGTTAATAGAAACATGCTACACCTGGACAAATAAAGACGATGCAAGCATTAAAGGAAGTGGGCTCTTTTTGTTCTTAGACTTTTGAAATTATATGTGTGATTTATGAGCATTAAAAATGCCATATATCAAAGTGTATGAGTCATGTCATAGGTAGGTGTTTATGAGTTGGTGTGAGCCCACGGTTTATGCTGTCAACCCTCTAAGCAAAACCAGAGATTTTACACACACACACACACACACACACACACACACACACACACACACACTTTCTCTAGCTACTATAACGAACAGTTGATTTCATTTTGACACTATTATCCATATATATGTTGTCATCATGTTAGCATATTTTTTATTCTTTCTTTTAGGACCATTTTTGACATCCTCTCCTATGCGAAGGCAGCAATATTTTTAGAGGCATGGGGTGAAATTAAACAGCATGTGAAACCCATGCTATGGTTATTGTCCTCCACATCTACTGTAACACTTATCCTTATGCTGCAGACACTCAGAAAGTTTACAGTAAACTGTGTTAAAAAGTGTAGCCTGGGATGGAGAGATAGAAAAGTCAACAAAGGACCTGTCTGTCATAAAAGCATGGGGGCCTGAGTTCAGCTCTCCAGAACCCAGGAAGAACCTGGCTGTGGAAGCGTACTCAGAGAACCTTAGCACCGAGGGGCAAAGGCAGGTAGATGCCAGCCACAGCTAAGTCCACAGCATCAGATTCAGCGAGAGAGTTTGTCTCAAAAGAGAAGTGCAGAACAAGAGTCACACATCAGATATTGAACTCTGATCAAACACATGGATATGTATCCACAAACATAAGCATACTTGTCTTAGTCAGGGTTTCTATTCCTGCATAACATCATGACCAAGAAGCAAGTTGGGGAGGAAAGGGTTTATTCTGCTTACATTTCCATACTGCTGTTGATCACCAAAGGATGCAGGACTGGACCTCAAGCAGGTCAGAAAGCAGAAGCTGATGCAGAGGCCATGGAGGGATGTTCTTTACTGGCTTGCTTCCCCTGGCTTGCTCAGCTTGCTC
>NC_034597.1:88569014-88614884 GCF_900095145.1 Mus pahari
AAAAGTTCAATCCCTTTAAAATATTCAGTATCTTTTAAAATACAAAGTACTTTAAAATTCAAAGTCTCTTAACTGTGGGCTTCACTAAAAAACTTCCTTCAAGAGGGAAAAATATCAGGGCACAGTCACAATCAAAAGCAAAAATTAATCTCCAACCATCCAATGTCTGGGATCCAACTCAAGATCTTCTGGGTTCCTCCAAGGGCTTGGGTCACTTCTCCAGCCATGCCCTTTGTAGCATACATGTTGTCTTCTAGGCTCCAGCCGCCTGTACTCCACTGCTGCTGCTGGTCTTGGTGGTCATCTCATGATACTGGCATCTCCAAAATGCTGCTGTCTTCCACNGTAACTAGGCTTCAACACTAGCCTCTAATAGGCTCTCTTCATGGTGCCAAGCCTCAACTCCTTAGCGTGACCCCTTCAGTCATGGGCCATCAATTGCAACTGAGGCTGCACCTTCACCATTGGCCTTCCATGGCCTCTCACAGTGCTTCCATGGCCTCAGCTGCTCTGCATGACCCCTTCATGCCTTCAAAAGCAGTACCACCTGCCTGCTCAGCCTGCTCTCTTACAGAACCCAAGACTACCACCCCAGAGATGGCACCACCCACAAGGGGACCTCCCTCCTTGATCACTAATTGAGAAAATGCCTTACAGCATTTCTTGGAGGCATTTCCCCAACTGAAGCTTCTTTCTCTGTGATAACTCCAGCTGTGTCAAGTTGACACAAAACTAGCCAGTACAATAATACAAACGCATGATACAATCAGAAGAAAACCATCTTATCGAAAAGGATGACATCATTCTCTTCTGCTGAATGTTTACAGAAGTTGCAATCTCCCAACATTAGCATTTGGTGCATCATTTCAAGACATCAGTCCATCCTTACTGATTCCTTCACCCCCCTATTTTGTCCTCTTCGAGGTAGTAACACTGGATGTTCCTTTCCATACCTCCTTTGTCGCATGTAGTTGATATGTGCTTCTCTGAGGTCACCCACAGTGTGTTCTTAGTTCTCATGTCATGGGGTGCCCTGATGAATGAAGGACACATTTGGGGGTATGTAGAATTCATATTGTCTGTCTCTACAGTTCCACACTAATGCTTCTAGAGGGCATGTCTCTCTTTGTTCACAGTCATATCTCCACAACCAAGTACCACACAGACAGTCCACAAAAAGCAGTTGTTTGGCGAGTCCTGTTCTCCTACTGAACTCTAACCTCTTGAATGAAAAACGAAGGCCATATTTGTTCAAGTCACCATTGCACTCTTGGGACTTGGCAAACACACTGTCCACGTACGCATTCATAAAGGAAGAGACAAAGTTTTACATTTTAGGTGTGATCTATTTCCAGACTTACCAAACATCCATCTTCATACCAAATAAAATTAGTTAGTAAATAACTAATGAGTTTAGTCCAGTAGATGTTGCTTAATGGCTGCCATGATGAGATGCTGCCACACAGAGGAGCAGCTGACAATCTAGCTGAGACGAACAGGTAGTTCTCACAGGAACAAAGGTATAGGAACCATAAGAGGAAAACAAGGTTAGAACTAATTCAACGTGTAGAGTACCAAGGTTCTATGGAGGAAAAGACACAATGGCTGTAAGAACAATTTTAAGAGAAGGACGGGACAATGGTAGGAGGACACAGAGCAAAGGTGCTAGATGAGCCACCTCAAGAAGATCACGAATGGAAGCTATGAGGTGAACAATGTGGTCTTGTCAAAGAGTGAGGTTTTTAGAAACATTTGAGAGGGGGGGAAGAACTAGGACGTGAAGATGACAATAGAATGTAGATGCTCCAGTAGATGTCTAAGGTCACAGGAGCAAGGGCAGGGAGCTTTGGGACAATACCAACATTTCTTCTATTGTATGGATCCCTTATCTCTTCTATGTAGCCAACCTGGACTGGATGCCACTTACTTACATTTCAATGTAAGCTATTACTTGAGCATTTTCCCGTAACAGGCAGTGCTTTAGGCCCCCAACTGTACTGTAGATCCCTGCATGCTCTAGCAGTGTATCAGTTGTAGGTGGTGCTCTTGGCTTTGAGAGATCTCCTTGCTTAAGGCTGCCCATCCTACAGAGTAAGTGCACAGAGACAAAGGCCCATGCACTCAATGCCTTGTGCTGAGCAGTGACAGGTACAGTTAAACCATCAGGGGGACATATGAATAGAGCTATGAAGTAGACATGGAAACTTCCTTGCAAGATAGATGAGGGAAATTTTAAAGGATATACTTGCAGTTAAGAAAAAGGAAAAAGGAATTCTAGAGTCATAGAAATTTCTAGAGACATAGAAATGCACTCTAGGATGGAAAAATAACAAATAAAACTAGAATCTATAAACTGGTGGAGAGACCTGGAGGAAAGGCGCTGACAGGCCTAGGGGGCAGGGGACTAAGGGTCTTATGTAGTATGCTAAATATTTGACTTAAATGAATTAGAGGACAGCTACCAAAGGATTTTGTCATTAGACTTGGTACAATCACACCTACAGACTAGAAAACATCATCTTGGCTGTGGTGCAGAGGATGGCCTGAGGGGAAGGGGTGACTCAGGAAGAGCATTTGGAAGCAACAGTCATAATGTCCTAGGCAGCTCAGGGGGAATGGTGGTGGGCAGGAGGAAGTGAAAGGCGGATGGATTCGTAATAAATTAGGATTAGCACCAGGTGTGCTGGTTCATGCCTGTAATCACACTTCATGGCAGCAAAGGCAGGAGGACTGTAAGCTTGAGACCAGGCTGGGTTTAAGAATAACCTGACCTATATAGGGAGATATGTCTTGAAAATACAAAACACTGAAATGTACTTAGCCAGCATATTCAAGACTCTGGGTTAGATCCTTAATACAATTCACTCAGTAAAAAAACAAATAAATAAAATATACAAGAACACACACACACACACACACACACATATTTGTACACTTACAATCAACAAAACCAATGATTAAGAAAGAGATGGAAACCATGCAGTAACTGTGTATCCATTATAACCATTATAATTTATATCCATTATAACTTCCATTATGGAAGTGTGGAACAGGCTAGTGTGATGCGGTTTATTAGAGTATTGAGCCAATGATTGTGAGCTTGTGGTGTTTGTAAAACTCTGAGGACACAGGGTTAATGCAATTCTAGTAGATAGCCCAGCGATCCATGTGGCTACTCTGCTAACTCCATTGTAAACACCACGCAGTGTGTATGTGAGGTTTAGTCAGGGTGTGCAAGGCATCAAAATGAGGACCGCTCTGCCTGGGTCCTGTGTAGACTAGCCCGAAGTAGCCTCTGCATGATTTCATGAATATGATGGAATGTGAAAGAAGATCCCGTCTTCTTCCCCCAGTGGAGACCGGGAAGGGCGAAGTCAGGGAGGGATGCTCTACAGCATCACATCATCACTTGGGCAGCTACAACTGGAGAGAGATGTTGCTCCATACTTTCAATCAAACCTTCTATAACCCCCACCATCCCCACCGTCACACAGAGCATTCTGTAAGATTTGATTTAAGTTCAAATGAGGTATGGTACAGTAAGAAAATCAAGGTAAGAATATATAGGAAAGACCTAAGAGTCTGAAATAAGGGACGAAAGAAGCTGATACATACCATAGAGTTCTAGACTTAATGAAATGTGCCTAGGGATGGGACAGAGCGCGTGTCGTGCAAACATCAAGTTCTGAATCATAATCCCCATCGCCTAGGTAGAAAATCAAGATTGCATGTTTCTGGTATTCTGGTACGCCTACAGAAAGGTAGGAGGCAGAGACAAGAAAATCCCTGTAAGTTCATTGACAGCTAGCATGGTGTATGTAGCAACCATCAACTAAAAGAAACCCTGCCCCAAAGAGGGTGGAAGATGAAAGCCGGACCTCAAGACATTATGGACACATGAGTCTCTCAAGATTGATGCTTCAGTACTCAACTCTGTTGTCTCACAGGATGTCAGGTCCAACACCAAGAACACTAGAAGATGGCATCCATGTGGCCCTAACCCATCCAAGTCAACCCAAGAGAGAATGGAACCTTGAGCATAAACTGAACCAACATCAGTTCTGTCAATAAATACAGAAACCCAGGAGAGATCGAGGGAACACCTGTTACTATTCCTTACCTGCAGGTCCATGTGTCCTTGTGAAACCTCTGATCTCCTAACCCTCATTTTCATAGTTAACTCATGATATTAAGAAGTACTGCCCCCAAACCTCCTGGTCAAATCTATGAGCAGAGTGACTTTAAAAATAAAATATATATATATATATATATATATATATATATATATATATACAAAATTTCTTTTGTATTTTGAGATTATAATTATATCATTTCACCCTTCCTGTTTTTGCTCTTAAAATGCTCCCATATACACATCCTTGCTCTCTTTCAAACTCCTAGTCTCATTGTAAACTAATTGCTCTTCTATCCATATACAGCAGACATGTATATTCCTAAGTATATAAATACAATCTGCTCAGTCAGTATAATGTGACGTACGTGCGTATGTTTTCGGAGCTGACTGTTTTGTGTGGAATAAGCAATTGGTATGCTCTTGCCTAGGAGAGATGGCATCTCTTGCTCCCAGCCTTCCTAGCTGCCTGTGTAGTGCTGAAGTCTTACGAGCTTTCCTCTTTGCCCATTAACTTGTCTCTGGGGGTCGTCCTTGTTCAGTTCATGTCTAGGCAGTCATGCTGCTAAGACATTATTGGTGTAGCCTCTAACCTTACTAGGACACACAAGCTCCTAGCATCCTCTTTTGTATTTCTCTGGCTCTTAGGATCTTTCTGCCCTCCCTTTCACAATGAATCCTTAACCTTAGGTACAGGAGTTGTATTTTCGATAGATCAGTTGGAAATAGGATCTACAACTCAGCATTTTGATTGACTGAGTTTTTCTGTTATGGTCTCTGTTGCAAGGAGAAGTTTCCTTGATGAGGAATGAGGAGTATACTTACCTGTCTGTGGGCCTTTTTCTTTCTTTCCCTTGTTTTTTTTTTTTTTTTTTTTTTTTTTCTTTTTTTTTTTTTTATTTATTAACTTCTAGTGAAACAGACCCAAGTACTAATCTTGCCTAAATGTCTGTTCGGGTCCTTATCCATCTGTCCAGCTTTCTCTTCTATAATACGCACCCCCCCCATCCACTCGCCCTGGCCACTCTTTTCCTTACCCTCCCTCCAGCGCCTCTGCACACTGTGCTTCATGCTGAGCTCCTCGTTTTACCCGCTTTATTTGCCCCTAGCTTTCTGAGGACATCAGTGCTCCTGACCACTCAGCTCTTCTGATCAACTAGCCTTGTGTCTTCCCAACTCCTCCCACCAGAGGCTACTGAAATGTCACAGAGCCCCACCAGCCTCATCCTTCATGACATCTGTGCATGTGATCATCTATAGATGCAACTATTTGATGAAAAACGGAGAGAGAACTACTTTCCCTTCCCTCATACTACTCATGCAGCACCACGCCCAGTTCCTGAATGTTAAGTATTGATCACCAAAGGAGAGTAAACATGGGAACTCATAATGACTGCCTTTCCATTTTTCTATTTCTTGCAATAATCTTGAAAAAAAAAATAAGCCAACATGATTGCTTGTACGTATATGTGGGTGTGTATAAGCATATGTAAATATATGCATATGTACATGGTATATAATAAACAAGGTGGACGAGAAGGTGAATGAAAGTGATGTGGCCCTAAGGAAAGGCTTGTTTTCATGGGAGATGGTTTGCTTAAACCTGACTTAGCTCACATCTGGCACCTATACCCAGGAGCTGCACCACGCCTCAAAGTCAGGGCCGACAGATACATAGTTCCTCAGATATGGAGATATCCGTAGGCCCTGTGGAGATGCTACTGGAATGCAGATGAGGTCTGTAGTTAGTAAACCCTTGAGGCAGTAATAATTTCCCGTGTTGAATAACTAGGGTTATGTAACATACTAAGTTTAGGGAACTTGAGTGACAGGAATATGCTGTCATATGTTTTGCCGCTTTTCAGTTCTAAAGTTACCTTAAATAAGACATGTGAAAGATCTTAAACCATATAAATCTTCTAGGAATGATTTCCTACCTGTTGACCTCAGTGATCTACTATCTTTTTTATTTATTTTTTTTTAATTTTTTGATGGTTTGGTATTACAGATAACATCCATTCTATGTATGCTGATGTAAATGTAGCATATATCCAAGAGTGTAATATTACATATACTCTTTAAGAATGACCCAATCATCATGTGATACTACAGTCATGGTTTTGTGCATCATAAAGAGTTACTAACAAAAGGCATGCTGCAGAGTGGGAGATAAAATAGAGCAAGCAAGAAAGAGATAAAGCCATTTTTAAAGGTTAATAAGAATAATGCTGAGAGTTGGGAGGAATTTTAGACTATATCTACAAAGTAACTCAAACTGCATTGTGGAATTGACCCTTATCCAGGTTGCACAGTACCCAAATTCCTGCCCTGCCCTGAGACACACTGAAGTCTTTCAATATTCTGGTTGACTTTGCATGTGTGTAACGTCTGTGTGACATCACTTTTCAGAGTTCTGTATAAAGTGCATTAAAATTCTAGGCTTTTATTCTATGAGCTAAAATACTTTGATTTAGCTATTAGCGCAGATTGAGCTGAGAACGTTTATGAATTGGCAAACCCTTGACTGGTGGTTATTCCATTACCCCACTGGCACCACCTTTTCTTTGGTGGATCAATGGGTGAAAAGGATTAGCTAGTGGGGTGCACTTGCTGTCTGGCTACATTAATTCTGAGAGGCCTCATTTGGGCTTAAAGAAGAGCAAATCAAGAAGAAAATCCAGGAACTTTGTCAGTCCAAATTGCAACCTATTCGAATTCAGTATTCTATCAGCAAGGCGTTAAAGTAATGGTTGTTTTTTTTTTTTTCCTGTGAGTAGGACATAATTTGATCATTCAGTTCTAAGATATAATAGAAATGGTATAAGCTGGATGCTAAAGATAAATCATTACCAATGAAGGGAAAATACAGTTTAGATTTTGCTTGCAATAAAATCTCAACTGCTAGAAACCCTCAATATGGCAATTAAATGTAATCATTATCTTTATTTATGTGCTTACAAAAAGGGGTTTTGCCTGTGTGTATGCTGTGTGTGTTTAAGCGTATAGAAATCCTTACTTGTGGCTTGTTTTTTTAAGTGAATTCTAAACAAGTCAGTGGGGAAAGTGTTGAGATGGTTACAGTACAGAGTTAGAGACCTCTGAGCCACAGGAGGTTCTTTGGCAGCTCTGTCCATGCTGACACTGGAAGCCAGGCTGCCTGGAAAACTTTAAGATAAGGCTGCCGGCACCTTATGAATACACTGAACCGCAGAGACACCTTAGTTTCTGAGCTTGGCATCTAAAGTTGAGTGGCCAAAGACCTCAGTCACATCCCACAGGGCCCAAGAAGCATGGGAAAACTGGCTGGGAATATATGTGGAACCACAGGTTATCCCACTGACAGAACTGAATAGGCCCCAGTGAAATCCATTTGTGCTTCTGAAATGGGGCAGGACATTAGCCACTAGCATCATGAAGCAAGTCAGAGAGGAATTCACTGAGCTTGCTTTGCTGGCCTTCTGAGCCATTAGTACCCTCCCTACTGTGTGTGGTACAGCTCAAGCCAAAGAGGATACAGCATTTATTTCTAAGAACATCCTGGATTTTATGCTACTAACCAAAGGACTAATTCAGAGTACTTAACAATGAATACTTCCCAGGGGTCACTACATAGTTGTTTGGTTGCTGATAAAAGAACACTATCAGTGATATAATTCAAAGAAAGATAAACAAGAAAAGAACTGATTAAAATGTATGAGACATTGCTTGCTTAGCTCAATATATGCGCCAAGAAAATTAGGTTCATATTAAACTATGATATGAGAATTGACTTTAAAAACAACAATTCAGTTGTGTGAATACACAACAGATAAGGGTTTGAGAAAGGTTAAACAAACTGAAGTTCAGAAAGTGGGTTTTTCAATAGCTGCTTCCAGGTAGTAAATAAGTCAACTCTCAAGAGATAGTAGAAGGATGGCTAGAAGTAAGAGGATTAATAATTAGAGTGGTTTCTTAAAGGGTAAGTTGTGGCCCCAAAGGGGTTTAAGTAACAGAATGAGAGGGACCACAAAACCCAATCAACAGTGAAAATCAACCCTGATTAACTTGGCAGGGTCAGGAGAGACAAGTGTCCCTTTAAGCTGATGCTGTGAGCTTAGATCTGGATATAGTGTACAGTTCTGATTAGACATGGACAGCTAGGTGTTCTAGTGAAGAATGAGTCAAGAAGAAATGAGGGAGGAGTAACACATGTCCACCACAGAAAGAAGTCACTATGAGGGTGTTGCCCAGCAATGGGGGTACAGCCCAGCAGTGGGGTTACAGCCCAGCAGTGAGGTTACAGCCCAGCAGCTTGGGAGCAGTCCAGCAGTGGTGGTGAAGTCCAGGAGTGAGGGTACAACCCAGTAGTGAGGGGCAGCCCAGCACTGAGGGTGCAGCCAAGCAGTGGAAATGGCTCTGAGGACAACACTGGGATCTTCTCTCTAGGGCGCACAGGCCAGTAGATCTGTCCTATGAGGCAAGGATTCAGTAGCAAACGACACACAAGTGATGGGACAAGTAAGAAGAAGCCACGCATGACCCCACATAGGCTGTCTAACAATGCAGGGGTCAAGGAAACTTGGGTCCCAGTGGAAAGGTTCTGAATGCACTGTGGCTAAAAATTAGTTCAGCCTCAAACGTGTTCCGAGCACAACGTATCTCTGGCAGCTTTCATCTGTGCTGCATCATGGGATCGCTCTGCAGCGTTGACTCTGGACACACAACATGCATCTTACACTCTGCATGCTGTCATGTCCACATGCCATGACAACAATGAGAAGTGCCCAGGCTCAGAGTCCACACAGACGACAGTTAGTTACAAACTGCAGTGTTTGCACTACCTACAAACCATTCTTATATTACAGATACAGTGATTAGATTTATGGGAAACGAAGATTTAAAAAAAATGATTTTCTGTCATTCCTCAGATGTAAATATCAACTTTGTATTTTTTGATTGTACTGTGTTATAATTTCACATTTTAAAAATTGCTGCTTGAGTCACACTGGTTTGAGTCTCACATACTGTTTAGCAAATTTTGGTTTGGGATTAAGACAGAATTTTTAGCATTTCTGAAAAGGCCCCAAATATCATTCTGACATTTTGTGTTCCATATTTATGTGAAGGAGTGTTCTCAGCATTGATGATAATAAAATCAAAACATGGATAAACTCTGAAAAATGTTAAAGATGCTCGACATCCTGCAGTATCAAATATTTGGCCAAGATTTAATTCTTTATGTAAAAATAAACATGCAAATCTCTCCTAGTTAGCTTCAGCTGTCAACGCCATACAGCCTAGAGTCACCAGAGGGAGTCTCATTTTGGGGGTTGCCTGAATTAGACTGGCCTGTGGCCATGGCTGTGGGCCATTTATTTGATTTTTGAGTGATGTGGGAGGTCGAATCCCCTATGGGCAAGGCAACCCCTGGGCAGGTGGTCTTGACTCTTATGAAACAGCTGACCGATGCTAACCTAAGGAGGGACAGTAAGCAGCAGCTTTCATAGCTTCTGCTTCGGCTCATTCTCTGTGGATGATAACCCAAGAAGATGAAATGCACCCTCACCAAGTCATGGTGTTTATCTCAGTGACAGAAAACAAGCAAGGACATCTAGCACATTAGTATAGGAGTTTAAGGAACACTAAGTTTGAATGTATACCAAATTATTACTTAAAAGCATCTTCCTGTAATTTACTAGTAATTAGTTTTTATTTTATATCTATTTTAAATACTCAAATTTTCTTAGGTGAAAGATGGCTGTGTAAAACATTTAAGAAACTGTTCTGGGGCCAAAGAGATGGTTTAGTGGTTAAGAGTTCTTGCTGCTCTTATAGAGAATGGGAGCTTTGTTCCCAGCATCCACAGTGGGCTGCTTACAATCCCTTGTAACCCCAGCTCCAGAGATCATGATGTCATCTTTTGGCTTACACAAGTGTCCATATATATATATATGTACACAAACACACACACACACACACACACACACACACACACACACACAAGAAGTAAAAGTAAAATAAATTTTCTATTTAGAAAAAGAAGCTCTGCTAGTTCTTGGCCTCACCAAGTGTCAGGTGTGTATTCCATCTCAGGAAGTAGGCCTTACATCCAATATAAAGTGGCTGTTTACTTTGATAACATTTGTGCCCCTAGAGCACCTATATAGTTTGCAGGCAATTCACTGCTACATTTAGCCAGGACTTTAGCGAGATGAGGTTGCAGTTTACATATATCCTCTGGTAGCATAAGTAGTTAACTTCCAGGATCACTAATGCTAGTCTGTAGAGGTGAAGTTTCAAGTTAGGCACTCGCTTGATTTCTCCATACTCAGCAAGGGGTATCTTCAGGAACAGGGTCTCACTGTTGGGTTGTAGGGTGCATCCAATAGCATTGATAATAGCCTCCAATTTTTATGTATCTGGGGGTGGTTTATAGTATCCTTTTAGCCAACAATATGTAACCCATTTATGGTATTGGGGATTTTATTTGGAGGCATATAGTTGGGGCATTGTTTTCCCCATTATATCGTAATTCCATTTAAATTTCTTTAACCAGTTAAGGAAGTTTCTAGAATAGTAGGATTCCATTTGGCTTCTCAAAAGTCTTTCTCATATTCCTCCATCCCCCACAACCCCTGAATTAATCCTTCTATTCTCCTAACCTATTCATCCCTTTATAACACTATATTCTTATTTCCTTTTCTTGGGCTGATGCCCTCCTCCCTCCCCAGTGGTCCTTGTGATCTACCTAACCTATGTAGATGCCCTAAGCGAAGCGCAGATTTTTAAAGCTTAAACACTAGCATCCACCCATAGGAAAGAACTTGCCAATATGTTTTTCCGGTCTGAGTTCCCGCACTCAGAATGACTGTTTCCAGCTCCATCCACGTACTTGTGAATTTCCTAACTTCACTTTTCTTAAAAGCTACATAATATTTCACTGTGTACATGTACCGCCCTTTCATTATTTCACCTAGGCTGTTTCCAATTTCTGGCTGTGATGGATGGAACAGTAATGAACATGGATGAAGAAGTCTTTCTGTAGAAAAGATGTAGAGACTCTTGGGCTTATACCCAAGGGCAATATAGCTGGATTTTGTGGTGGATCTATTTTCATCTTTTTGAGGAACTGAAGTGACTACTGATGATATACTGCTGTACCCATAGACCAGTGCCTCACCCAACCCTCACTAGAGAAGCTTTTTCTTGAAGTAGTTGTTAATTAACAGAGAGACCCTGAACTCCACAAAGTACAGACAGTGAAAGTTCTAGGGGTGCTCTGCTCAGCCCTGTATCGGATGTTGTCATCAAACTCTTCTCTTCGAGAATCATGGATCTATGTAGAAGATGAGGCAGGAAGGGTGCAAAGAGTCAGAGGTTTGGATGACTCCATGGAAAAAGCACCTTGTAGGTTCAATAGGGCTGTGCACACGTGAACTTATAGAGACTAGTGTAAAAATACAAAGGTAAAGATGATTCTAAAAAAGAAGCTCTGATCTATATGATGTCTCCCGTCCTCCTTCCCATCCTCTCCTTGGTCTCTTATCTTTCAACTACACACACACACACACACACACACACACACACACACACACACACACCCCTCAAATATAATGGAACCAGAAGCACCAAGGGTCTTTGTTTTATTTTGTTTGGTTGTTAGGTGGAGATGGTCAATGGAAACAGAGCATGCTCACAAGTGAGATTCTTGAGCTCTGGGAGACAGAGGGGCATGTGGGCACTGCATGGCTCTCAGCAATTAGAAGCAAGTAGGCATTTAGTAGAAGAGGGAGCTGGCTATGATCTTTGTACTGCGTGGAGTTTGACCCGACAGCCTCAGCAGTCCACGCAGCAGCCGGTGGTGTGGCTATCAGCATCCTCACCTTTCAAATGAGAAGAGCATGTTTAGAGAGGCCACAGATGCAGCAGGAGGTCACACACCAGCGCTGAAAGTCAAGTGTAGGCTGATACGGTTTCAGTCACACTCTTAAACAGCAACTTTCTTTGTTTATTTTATAAGCAACAATTCCATTCTCTAGAATGTAGTGTGGAGATAAGATGTATACTATACAGTAAATAGTATTGATGTATATACTATATAGTATTCAGCATAATTCAGTAATGTAGTTTCATCTTTACAAAAAATGATGTTACCTGCAAGTGGGAATAATGTCAGCCTTCCTGGGAACTCTTTACATTACGTGTTGGTAGGTCATATCAAAACGCTGCTTATAATATAGCTCATGTCTGTAATACAACAAAGTATATATTTACTCTTCTTCTGGGATTGAGGGTCTCTTATGACTCTTATAGTTTTCTGAATGCTTAGATTGTCTTCGTTACCATCACATTTCCTACTAAAGAACTGACCCATGGTGGGGCTCCAAAGTGGGTTTAAAAATTAAAAATTGGGCACCAGAAAGGGTTAACATTTTCAGTCATCAGATCAAACAAGGTTCTCAGAAAGGATAGTGAGTAGAGAGTGAATTCCCACAGCAGCAGTCAGAGATTTAGTGGAGTGTGATTATACAAGGAAACTCTAGTTACCTCAACCTCCATCCCACAGAAAAGGTGTGCAGAGCTGAGGGGTGGCTGAGCACACCTTCTGTAACCTTGGCAACCCAGGAGCATTCTCTACTTTCTCTACTCTCACCCCATGTGCTTCCTGAGTTTCAGGCTTTAAAATAAAGCAGTTGCCAGATGGAAACACATTTCCAGCTTTTCTGACTATATCGGGTCACTGATAGAGGTCAGCGAGGACTAAGCATTCTCCCTCACAACCCTGTACACAGCACAACACATACCACCACACACACCACCACACACACCACCACACACACCACCACACACACCACCATACACATATCATAGCTGGATAGGCAGAAGTGCAGGTCACTTGATGACTCAGCTGTGTCTGACGTTTGCTTCTGTGAGGATGAGACACACAGACACGCATACACACACACAGATACACAGACAGACACACACAAACAGACACACATATAGATACACACTCAGACACAGACAAACACACACACACACACACACACACACACACACACACACATCATAGTTGGACAGGCAGAAATTCAGGTCAGTTGATGACCCTGCCGTCACTTATCGCTACCTCTTTGAACCCTGAGCCCTTGGCCTAGGCACATCTGTGTGGGAACCCCAGAAGTGAGTCAGTTTCTTAGATGCTTCCCTTGTGTCAGCAAAATGGAAAATTGCTTCTTGTTGGGAAAAATGATCACATGAGTTATATTCAGGCTCCCATGTACTAGATTTTCATATGTCCTCTGTCCAAATGTGAGAATTATTGATATGAAACAACTATCAACAATCGAGATTGTAATTTGAAAGCACAGAAAATAGAATTATCTATTAAATTTCTACAATGTTTTAGTTGATACTATTCTCTTTCAAACACGGCTAATAGAAAATGTAGATAGATGAATAGTCATAAAATATAATTAAGTGATATTAAATCTACCAATCTTGATGGTCTCTTTTAAGTAAGGGAGACAAAAATTCACAAAAGATGATTAGTTTGTCTAAATGTGTAGTAATGATTAAATATTGATAGCTTGTAATTACCCACTAATGAATTCTAATTGTTTAGCTTTTTGCTTTAGAAAAAAGAAACAAGATCTCTCATAGAGTCATTGAACTAGCTAGAGAAATGTAAAAATAAGGACAACTTAGAATTGTACTGATTCAAAAGTCTATATATGTAACAAACAGTAACACTTTAAGCCACATGAATAACATTGTACACTGATAAATGCTAAATTATCACGATTAAAAAAAAAATGCTAAAAAAGAATTGATGCTTTCCTCTTCTGCATTTCTATCCTGGAAAACGAAGAGACTAAACAGTAAGTCTCAACTAACTACAAAAGTGACAGCGTTATAACTCAGTGTTCACAAACAGCAGGGGAAACTTTTCCTTACTTTCTACTGTTTTCCAGGCTCAGAACTAGCATTGCGGATTCACAGATGCCTAAGATATTATCCATGCTTGAAGAATGTTCAAGGTAGAGAGTTCAAAGGTCAAGAAATTTCAGGGAGGAGTTAAAGGACACTTTAGTTGGAGCAGACTCTTTGACACTATAAGCTCACAGCTAGCTGCAACAGTACTTAGGAGGCTGAGGCAGAGGGATTAAAAACCTAGCTTGAATTATACTTTGAATTCTAGGCCATCCAGTCACATAGAAGGAAATATGTCTCAAAAACAAACAAACAAACAAACAAATAACAACAATAACAACTACAAAACACAAAGAAGATGAGACAGCCTGAGTTCTACTTAGAGACTTCACGGGTTATGAAATCTCAGCTGTGTCTCAGCTTTCCTTTTTTTTTTTATAATGGAGGGATTACTCCCTCATCAGAACAAGGCTTGGGTCTTAGTTTGGAAGTCTTGTCTTGCCTATAAGAGCTTCCATGTAGTCCCGGTGTCTTCTCTCCATTGTTTTCCTATGACTCTGTACCCAGCTTTCCTATGAGTTAAGAACAACAACAGGTTTGACATCCTATTTGTCTATGTCCAAACATTGACTGGGTTAAACACTACGAGGCAGCAGTGAAGACTTTCAACAACACAGCCAGCTCCCTAAATGGACATAACAGGGAAATTCATTAGGAAATAGTTTATTGCTTTATTTTAGAGAATGTAACCAAATGTTGCAACATTCGGCTAAGTAGCTAGACAAACTTAAATCTCAGCAGCGATCCCTCTTAGCATTCTGCAGGAATACTAGAGTGTATACATAAAACTGTCTGCTGATTGGAGGAACGACCTTGAGGTTGCAGAGTGACTTTAGTTTTAAGTCGGTACATTTTCCCATTTGGTGTTGATTATGTATCAAATGAGTAACTGGCGGGAGGTCAGAAACGTTTATTAACTTTCTGTCAGAAGCTTTAATTTGCTATCTTCTAATCAGAGCTTGTGTTGACAAACGCATCATCAGATTGTCCAGGGAAAAACAAGAGGGTCAGCTGGACTAGATTTACTGTATTCTGAATGCTGAGCGGTGCTGAAGAGCAGAGACCTTGAAACTCTCCGCTGCTCACACACGAATCATGATGCTGAGAACACAAGCCTTCTCCCTTGTTTGAAAATTTACACCAAGCCAAGCATGTCATGGACATGTTAGAGTCTGGATTCTTTAAGTAACAGCAACACCTCGAGGGTTGAAGGGCATAGTACTTCCCTTTTCCTAATATGAATAACTGTAAAGTAGCAGTTTTGTTTCATGAAGACTATTCCGTGTACTAAGCTTCTAGAAATTTAGTTGCACAGTATTATATTTAAATCGTGCCAACATTTTAATATCTTTATGAACTTGAGCATGCTGCTTTGTCAGCTGGATACAGGTCCCGCATAGATATATCCTCACCCCTGCCTATCATGTTAAACTTCTGTGGGTATGGTTCTGCTAATTGTAATCCATCCCCAACATAACAGGCTAACTCACCACTGCCAACTACATTGAAAGTCTCAGCCTCTTGATTCTTAGAAAGAGAGAGCAAGCACAAGCACAAACAATAAGATAGCTGGGTAGGATGCCACCCTGAAATTATCACTCCTACCACATCTGGGCCTGGATCTAAATTCTCTCTGTCCCAAGCTGACCTTGAACTCTGGAATCTTCCTGCCTTTGTGAGTATAAACAACCAACCAAAAAATTAGCTGGGTGGGATCTTGACTTAAATCTTGCCACTCTCTAAATCTTTATCTCCTTCTGTAGTGCCTTTCTGACAAGCTGGCTCACTGTGCAGCTGCCTCTGTTCCTTTAGATCTGTGAAGCTCCTTATACAAGTCGTATTGCATCCTTGTATTTTGGAGAGTTGAAAAATTATAGATTTTTTGAACTCATGTGTTCGGCATTCTTTCCCACAGCCTAAGGGCTGTCCTGAAGGTCACAGAGTTCTGCCATTTTGCTGAGGCATTAGACACACCCTCACCTCCTAGACTCATGCTGTCTCTGATTCTCGTGGAAACATTAATGTTTGCAGAGAGGGTATTCCTCAAAGGAGAACGTAAACATATATACATTACTATACAAACAAGCCTTATGCTCACAGCAACCATCAATACGTGTGGAGGCTCACACCCTGCTGCCTCTGTTCCATGTCACACTGTCCCTTACGTGGACAGGCCAGACTCATCATTTACCTAACCCTAGCCAGCACACTACTGAGCTGTATTATTACTAGGGTAAATTATAGTCCCTTTACAAAATCAATGATAGACAAACATATAGACAGACACTTTTTGCAACTACTGATTAAGCACTCATATTAATAATTCAACTGCTCCTTTCTGGAGCACTTATTAGTTACCATGTTCTCTCCTAAATATTTGATGGTTATTGCTGTACTTAATCTACTCAAGCACTGCTGATTTAAATTCTTCTCATTTTAAAGATGGAAAGCAAGCAGAGAAATATCAGCTTAGAAAAACTGGGTAACTTGTCATGATCATAGCTAGTAGTTACTTCGTGGCAGTTAGAAATTTGTTTACTTATGTATATGTATTCATGCACAGATGAATTTTTAAAGGCAGGATCTCATGCTGCAGCCTTGGCTAGTGCTGAATTCCACTATGTAGCTCAAGATGATTTTGAACATACTGCAACTTTCGTGCCTCAGGCTTCTGAGAGCTGAGATGTCAAACATGAGCCACTAGGCCTAGGATTCAAACTCATGCACATAGCTCTTGAGCATGTATACTGGGAAATTCTGTTCTCAAATATACAATATTTTGATTAGGAAACCATATAATGAAACTGGTTATTAGAGGTTTAATTTTTAATTATTCTATTCTTAGGGAAAATGAAGAAAAGAGAAGTAATTTTAAAAAATAACCATCACATAACTTTTCGTTATGGGACCAATCAAGATAAGGCTCCAATGACCAGTTAAAAATTCCTCACTCTCTGGTGGTAGAAATATTTGGTATCTTTAATCTACAAGGAAATCAGTGGACAACAGATGGAGACAGAAGAACCTAGAAGCCCTCTCAATGAGAGGGAAATGGCAACCAGCACATTAGCCCTCCCTGCCCATACCAGCCCACATGCATTTTAACGAAATATCTGGCTAACTCCCTTATTCAGCAAAATAGCTGGCTCAATCTCTCAGCACTTTCTTAGTGCTCCTTCTATAAATCACTCTTGTTTAGTTATTTCCCTATTTAACTTGTAATCTGCAAAATTATAGTTTGCTACACATCTATTGGCTCCTCTAACACTTTTTTTTTCCCCTACTGAAAATGATCACTAGCGCAAATCTGGCAGGTGCAGACAATTATATGTCTTTTGGGGCCTCATTCGATTGAACTGGTTTTGAATCTTGAATTTCAGAATAACTGATGTAGAAGCATGGGGAAGGAGACTAGTTCAACCCAAACGCATAGGTCCTTTATGAGGGTGGTTTTGTCCATTCTCTTACTCTTTGAGTCATTATGGAGCTCAATGAAGAGACAAAATGAGGACCTGTAGAAAACAACAAATACACGCACATTTCAAACGCACATGCAGGCAGATGTACTTTCCGACAACTAGGCTCTGTAATGACCATTTAGCACAGCTCCGCAGTGGGGAGTGGTGTGGAGGGCTCTACACTGGCAACAAAGAAAGCCATCTTGTGCTCTTAGATCCAAGACACAGATTACTTTGCCCATACAATCATTCTAATTTTTCTCAAATGAGGTTTTTGCTTCTGTTAAAATGTGTTCATCTTAGTTTGTATTTGATTTTTAGAACATTTAAAGTAGTTTCAACTGCTGATCCAGAATAGAGGGAGACTACTGGAGTGTAGTAACACTCTGCATGTGTGAGGACATTAGGCCTAGACTTCCCATTGTAGGTTCCTCATAGAAATCCCCAGCAGGATTAGAGGTGCTAATGACAACATTTGCATTATTAATTATTCACCCAATCCCATTGGATCTGAGAGACTTGATAGATAGAAATGAGAATTCAGAGAGAATTCAGCAAACATGAGGTTTGGAACCTTGCTAAGTTCTCTATCTCTGACCCTGTGCAAGTTGCCTAACCCTGCACAACTACAGGTTCCTCATCACAGAAGTGGGGCATTATTATGACCTCAATTATCCTATGAGATGTCTGGGATAACAGGCAAGGGAGGTTATGTACACTGGGCACAGAAGTACTGTATAACATCTTTCTCAATTAGTTTATGTAACAGAACTACCAGTGGTCCATGTATTAACTGCTTGGTCCCAGCATGGAACTATAGGGCAGCAGTGGGATTTTAAGAAATGGAGCTCAGTGAAATGGGTCAAAGGGAGCATGCCCAGATCTAGGAGGTAAGAAGTTTTACACCAACACAAGCTCCACTATAATGTGTTACTATATGCCCCCAAAACAGATGCCAGTCAGTCAGACCTTGTAATGTGGGTCAAGAGAACCCTCTTTACAAGCTCATTATCCTGGGAATTGGCTAAAATTATGAAAAGCCAATATAAGTACTTCCTTATCATAAACAAAACAATTCAGCAATCGACTATGTCTTAGAGATGTACATTTTAAACGTCTTTGTTTCTTTTAGAGGTAGTCTTTAATTTGCTTTCAACTAATAATTCAAAGTTTCCACTACATACAATCATTTTAATTATAATACTAAGCCAAATAGTTACTGCTTTTATAGTTTCGGGTTAAAAAAACCCCTACATTATAATAAGAGCTATAACTTAATATCTATGAAACTAAAGCATTTTTATAAAAATAAGTGATATTGTGAATTTCAATACAATCTGTAAAATTCTTTCCTTAGAATAATAACTTGTCCACCTCACCAGCTGTCTGTCATTCTAAATACATTTTCAGGAGAAAGCTTTGTTGTCCTTTTACCAGGAGATATGTAGGTATTCTCCTAGGTCAATTCGAAGAGATGTGTTTGTTTTTTCAAGTATATGTGAATGACACCTTCAGTTTCTATTTAATAGACAAGTGTATATGCCTTATTGATCTAGGAACTAACATATCTCTAAATTTATTCAAGGTCTTTAATTGGGGGCTGCTTATAGCTTCGGTGGTGAGTACATCATGGAAGGAAGCATAGTGGCAGGCAGGCAGGCAGGCAACAGGCAGGCAGACAATCAGGCAGGCATGATGTTGGAATAGTAGCTGAGAGTTTACATCTGATCCACAAACATGAGGCAGAAGCTGATCAAGGGAGGTGGCAGAGAAGGAGGGAGGGAGGGAGGGAGGGAGAGAATGAGAGAGAAAATGAGAGAGAGAATGAGAGGTGAGACAGAGAAAAAACAGAGATAGAGAGAGGAGGGAGAGAAAAAGAGAGACAGAAAGACAGAGAGAGACAGAGAGACAGAGACAGAGAGAGAATATGAATCAGAGACAGAGGCACAGAGGTAGAGACAGACAGACAGACTGACAGACTGACTGTGCCTAGCCTGGGTCTGAAAGATCAAAACCCACTCCCAGTGACATCCCTCCTCCCACACGGCTACATCCCTTAACCCTTCCTAAACAATCTACCACCAACTGGGAACCAAACATTCAAATGAAAGCCTTCGGGGGCCATTCTCATTTCGACCACCATGGCTTGTTTGTTATTTTTTAGTTACGTTATACTGCACAGATTTATACAAACCATCCTAGATTCCTTCGACACAGCAGAGGGGAGAAGTAAAAAGAAGCACAATATTTCCTCCGACTGTCACATCAAATGCCATGGCGACTGGGCTGGAATTATGGGTCTTGTGGATCTGAGGGCACAGCAGCCACACAGAACTGGAGCTCATTAACGACACACTGGAACAGTCTCAAAAATGATGCCCTACAGCACACCTTCTGGTTTGGCAGAATGTAGCAAATGTGGTAAAGAAGACTACCGAGTTACACCACACATGTTCAACTGCTCCCCTCCATGTTCACGGTCATGGCATGCATTTCTTCTGTTCCTACACACCATCTACAGGTCCTCATGTCTTGGAAGAAACCTGCTAGATCTCGGGATCTTCTAAAAGATATTCTATGGGCTAATACCCACTTATCTATCAGTGAGTGCATATCAAGTGAGTTCTTTTGTGATTGGGTTATTTCACTCAGGATGACCTAGAATACCCAAGATACGATCTCCAAAACACAAGAAAATCAAGAAGGAAGACCAACACGTGGATACTTCATTCCTCCCCCAAAACAGGGAATAAAGTACCCATAAAAGAAGTTGCAGAGAAAAAGTTTGGAGCTAAGACGAAAGGATGGACAACCCAGAGACTGCCCTACCCAGGGGTCCATCCCATAATCAGCCACCAAACGCAGACACTATTACATATGCCAGCAAGAACTTGCTGAACAGACACTGATATAGCTATCTCTTGTGAGGCTATGCCAGTGCCTGGCAAATATAGAAGTGGATGCCCACAGTCATCTATAGGATAGAGCACAGAGACCCCAATGGAGAAGCTAGAGAAATTACCCAAGGAACTGAAGAGGTCTGCAACCCTATGGGTGGAACAACAATATGAACTAATCAGTACCCCCAGAACTCCTGTCTCTAGCTGCATATATAGCAGAAGATGGCCTAGTCAGCCATAGTTGGGAAACTTTATATGCCCCATATAGGGGAACACCAACCAGGTCAGGAAGTGGGAGTGAGTGGGTAGGGGAGCAGTGTGGAGGGGAGGGTATAGGAGACATCTGGGATAGCATTTGAAATGTAAATGAAGAAAATAATAAAATAATTTAAAAAGATGTTCTATGTAGAACTTCAGAATCACAAAACACTAAAAGATAAACACAATACTTAGCTATAGTAAAGTTATTTTTGTGAATGAAATTGAAGTTTATGAATATAATAAAAATGTGTTAATAGGCTTAACAGTTTCATGGCAATATTCCACTTTACTTGAATTTCATTTTAATTAAGGAGTATAAACAATTCAGAATCCACTGCGACTCACAGCTCAATGGGAACAGTGTGGCACTCTGAAAAGCCTGTGCCTGTAAGAATAATAAGGATTGTCACTAGGTGGGGAACTTCTAAAAGAATCATTACTAGAGAGATGAGCTAAAGACAAACTTGTCAGTCTCAACATATTCTACGTGTTAGTCCATATGAGGGTCAACTCAGTGGCATATATGAAAATTAATTGAGATGCTTATTTAAGATCTATATTCCAAACATGGAAATGTTGTACCTGTGGGACATTAGGGTACAGAGAATATCTGGGGTTCAAAGTAATCAATATCTAACAAAAATGTACACTGCTTTTCATCATTATAAACATTGGAAAATAAAAACAGATGACTTGTCACACAGTCTTTCAGCTGCACATGCCAGACCTTCACTGGCTGTTTTACGCGTGACGGCAGGCCCTTGCCTCTGGCGCGCACTGAGCACGTATGCCTCACTCTGCCTGATGTATAACTCAGCCTGGCACGCGGATGCTCTAGTAAGGTACTCAGCTGTGCAGTTTTATGTGAGTGGACATCTGCACGCACACATCTGGAAAGAGCTAGCACCAAGTGACAGCCTTCTTAGCCAATGGTAGGCAATACCAGCAGTGGGACCAGAGAGCCTGTGTTTGATGTGATCCAGGCACTATGCTGAATTCGTACATTTACCACCTCGGGAAGCTCATTTATGGGGATCTTGAACACTTGCGTTAGATGAAGAGATCTGCTGTGATCTGGTCTCAGAAACGAAAACCTGAAAGTACAAACCTCTGTGAGTATAGCCTGGGGATTTGGAAAAATGTAGGAAGCGTGCTGCGTACAGTTGTCCTATAAGTGCAACTTTAAAAATAATTAAAACTCTAAACACTTCTACAAGGCACAGTTGTCTTCGTGTATTAAAAAGCATGTTAAAAATTCCCTTTCTGACATCACAGCTGAATCTTCTCATTCTGCGAGTTTACAGTTGGCAAAGCCTTTTGTTTGTCCATAATAACCATAGCTTGGGGCTGCAAACAGACTCTCTGGATCAGGGTTCCCTCCTTGAACAATGTGTTCATTCTTAGCATGGTTTTTATTTACTATTATTACATGTTTGTATGCATGCCACGGTGTGTGTGGAGGTCAGAGGACAGTTCGGAGAGTTGGTTCTCTTCTATACCAAGTTCCAGGGATCAAACTCAGGTCGTCAGGTGTGTACCAAGGGATTTTACCTAATGAACTATCTTGAGTGACTTTTTTTTTTTTTTTTTTTTGGTTTTTCGAGACAGGGTTTNTTTGTATAGCTCTGGCTGTCCTGGAACTCACTTTGTAGACCAGGCTGGCCTCGAACTCAGAAATCTGCCTGCCTCTGCCTCCCGAGTGCTGGGATTAAAGGCGTGCGCCACCACGCCCGGCCCTCTTGAGTGACTTTTATTAGTATTTTTCATGTTTAGATAATTTGATTCTTTACTGCCTCACTTATAAACCATCATTAACATTAAATACTATGTATCATTATATTTTGTCACTGAATAAAATATTATATACTAGTCTTACTTTTAGACACTAGCCTCTAAACTTTAGTGTACATTTATTACATGAAGTAATAAATTCACGTATTGCAGATTATTAAGGAACAAATGTACAATGGTACCCGTGCGAGTCAAGCTGAGTCATAAAATCCACTTCCTGCTTACAGGCAGCCATGACTTCAGAAAGCCACCATGCATCCTGCGAGCAGACCAGTATACACCACCGAGCAGACTGCAAAGACCGCGCTTCTAAGAAGTTGTATTTACCGAGGTTTTCTTCGTTCATATAGGTTCACATGACATAACAGACTGGAACAGCATCGGAGAGTTCATTTAGTATGAACTCTACATTTTCTTTTGTGGAGGGATCAGAGAAACGAGGGACCATTTCTGTTTGTCTTGCTTGAGTGTGACAGGACAGAATTCACACCTCAGGTGGAACTGATTCTCCACCATATACTGGAAAAGCAGTTTCAAAAGTTGTAGGTATAAAATTATTCATATTTAAGCGTATATATTTAAAACAGTGAACTGGGCTAGAGGGATCACCCAGAGCCTTCTGCTCTTCCATATGACCCAGGTATGGTCCCTAGCTGCCACATCACCTGGCTCATCACCTCTACCTTCCTAATCTGGATTCAGTGGATACTGCACACATATGGTAAACATACAAACAGACCCAAAGAAATAAAAATCAATTTAATTAAAAATCAATGTGTATGTGTGTGTGTGTGTGTGTGTGTGTGTGTATACAATAATTTTCACATACATATCCCAGTTGAACCACAGGTTAGCTAGTCCATTGTACAGTCAACATACATAAATGCAACTGCAGCTTTAAAATGTCCTGATGCTCCCCTTAAGAAATAATTTCAAGTCGGGGAGTGGTGGCTCACGCCTTTAATCTCAACACTTGGGAGACAGAAGTAGGCAGATTTCTGAGTTCGAGGCCAGCCTGGTCTACAGAGTGAATTCCAAGACAGCCAAGGCTACACAGAGAAACCCTGTCTCAAAAAACAAAACAAAACAAACAAACAAAAAAAAGAAAGAATTTCAAAAACTGGAATTCAAATAACCTCTGACCTTTTTAGAGATTATTTAATTTTTCTCATTATTTGTTTATGTTTGTTTGTGCCTGGCAAGCACAGACCAAAGAAGGACATAGGGTTATCTGCTCTATTTCCATTCCATTCCCTTGAGACAGAATCTCTTATCATACCCAGAGCTAAGTTGGCAGCTGGCAAGTTCCAGCAGTCTAGAACTTGTATCCACAGGCTCTGAGGTGCTGGCTTTTTGGACGGCCATGCTTAGTTTTTATGTCACGTCTGGGGATTGATCTTGGGGCCTTATGCTTCCTCACTGAGGTCTACCTCTAGCCCCTTCGTCTGATCTCAGCCCTAGATTCAGTTCCCTTTATACTTTCCTTTAAAGGGCAGCATTTCTCAGCATTCCGGATGCTGGGTGCCCTTATATAGCTCTCCATGCTGTGGTGACTCCCAACCATAAAATTATTTTCATTGCTTCTTCATATGTATAATTTTGGTACTGTTATGAATCGTAATGTAAATAGCTGAAATGCAGGTGGTCCTAGGCAACCCCTGTGAAAGAGTTGTTCAAGCCCAAAGGGGGTCATGACACACAGATCTGAGAACTATTGTTTAAAATGCTATGTTTAGATTAACCTACCCATGTTCAGAGTTCATTTTCTCTGGAGTGAGCCAATAAAATTAAGAACCCATTACAGAAATAACCCCATTAGACTGTGGAATATATTCCATGCTCTGCTCCTGGACAGGGTGACCCTAAGCTCGCTCACAATGACCCAAGGAGGCATTTGCATCTTTGTAGTCCCTTTGCCTCCTGGAAAGAGCCAGCGCTTACAATTCTGGTGCGTGAACAATTCTGTTCATTTCAAAATTACCTTAGAATGATCAGATCTTTGAAAAACAAGTGGGTTCATTTCAAATCTTTTAAAAGAAAAAGTTCTGATGACTCTTCCCCAAACTTCTTAGACACTGAAGATAATCTTGACTCTTGCTTCCAGGCCTATGATGATGGGGACATACGCTGGCCTTCTATACTGGTTATTTTTTCATATACCCTAAATAAATAGGTTTGCTTTATGAAAGCAAAACTTATTATAATGGGAAGAAAACGTTCAAGTCATCAGAACTTTGCTTTAATTATACACATCAGAGTTATCCCAGAGAGCAACAGGGAAACCATTTCTAGCTTGCTAATTGATGCCCTTCACTTGTCTCCATCATAACCAGGCCACAGGGTCTCACTCATGGCAGATGCTCTGTAAGCATCATATGGATTAAGGGTAACAATGGGGCAATTTTTTTTTTCTGTACTTGGTCACAGAACAAAGAATCTCTCAGAGCAATATTTTATATTGTTACCTTTATCCCTAAAAGGATTTATTTTGCCACTTATGTCCTTAAAAGGACCAGACAAATATATTCTGTATAGATAAAAAAAATTTTATACTGCTAATTCCATGCAATGTCAACTGCCATGTAGAACATACCCACCTTGGAAGCACAGGAACCTGACTGTTGTTTAAGACACTCATGACTACAAACAATAAGCGGGCAGACTGCGGCCCTGAAGGTGCGGTGAGGAAGGGAGATGAAGGCCTGGGTAAAGAAAGGCTCCTTCTCTTCAGGATAAAGCAACATCCAGCCAACACGTTGGGTTTACAGCTTGCAAATATTTATTCACATTGTAGGTTAAGATATCAAAGGAAGAAAAGAGGCTTTCAGAGTCTGTGCGGATCAGAAGACAAAGACATGGCTAGAGTAAAAGTCAAACAGAGAAGAGGAGGCAAAAATGGCTCTGGTAAATGTCAGCACTCTAAGATCTTGAAGTTTGACATTTTGAATGGATGAACATCATAATTTCCTTCTACAAACAGTGTATTCAGAAAACGACCAGACAAATATATTTATTCTATATGGATAAAAGAATTTTAAAATTATTCTTTCAGACACTCTAATTTCAAGAATGTCTCACCCTTTGTTCCCACTGTAGTTGTTTCTATTCTAGGTAAATAAGTGACACTACACTGGCTGCCCTTTATTCTCTCGTCATTACCCCAGAGCCACATTTCTGCTCATGTTCTCAGACAATTTTAGGCTCCTACTAAATCACCACTCACAGTTCCTTCTACTCAGTCTGTGGCATCCTGGTTTGTAAGGAAATAGCTTGTAACTAAATCCATACGACACCTCGCCATTTTTCTTGCTAAGTGGGACATTCTCTCCCTTTTTTATTCACTGAACCTTAGAGGGATAGGGCCGATTTTGATCTTCTCTAAGGCTCTTCTGTCCCCTGATTATTCTTTCTTCACCTGTGTCCTCACTGCACAGCTTTAACCCAAGTAGACACCTTGGTATCCATTACTCGGAATCGAAGAGATCCGTCGTTAGAGGGACCTTAGCTAAAGACTCAATACCAGAAGCTGTCAAAGATGTGGCGGTGATGGAGCTGCTGGAGGGAAGAGAGACAGATACAACACCTTCGTAATGACCTGGTTCTTGCCCAAATTATACATGAACCTATCCTTAATCCACTAAGTCCTCTTTTTACTATTGACCTAAGTGAAATGAAAGCATATGTCCCTGGGTGGCTACAATTGTCCCTACAACCTTACTTAGGGTCCCAAATGGAAAGCAGACCAATGTTCATCAGAGCATAAAGGAACCAGTAAGCTACAGAAGAAGGATGGTGAGTCCCAGCCAGCTAGAGCTATATAGCAAATTCTGTCTCAAAGCAAAGCCAGGGTAATGTGATGGCTCAGAGGGATAAATTGCTTGCTTCCCAGATAGATTTGAGTTTGAGGACCAGGATCAAGAAAGTGGAAATAGACCATATATGTCAATGATTGTCTTCTGACACACACACACACACACACACACACACACACACACACACACTCAGATAAACATGTTTTTGAAAAACTACATAAAATAAAATCGTACAAAAATAAGTAACTGGGTATGTAAATCATTCTACATCTACACCTAATACTAACTACTTAGAAGTGCACCACATGCAGGAATCACCGAACTGTGGCACTTAGTGAAAGAAGACAGGAGATCAAACATGACTTCACAAAGACGCAGAACTAACTGGTGACACAAAAGAGTGCGAAAAGAATTTACTAGAAAGGGCTTCCAATGGAACTCAGGCTGACAAAGATTGTCTGGTTAAATGAGGACATTATGATTTTTAAGCTTTGTGAAATGTACCATTAAAATTTTTTTATTGTATATAAAAAATATCTTTTAAGAGCTCATCTGTTGCTTTGCCACCGATCACCTTTCTATATTTATCATTCTCCCTGCTCAGTTCTGGCCACCTATGTCCAAGTATCAACAGGAGAGCTACACACAACTATTTCATGATCAGGTCCAACCTCATCAGCCACCCCCATGTACCATAATCACCCTATGATATTGGCTCCAGAATCATGTTCAAGCTGACTATACACAATGGTGAAGCATGTACACAGAGCATGTGCCTCTCTTCTGGCACACTTACACATTATATTTATTACCTACTATGCAACATCCAATGGACATACACTGTAAATAGATACCATACTATACTGCCAAACAATAATCTCAATAAAACAAATCTATATGTGCTCAGTACATGACTGATTTTCACACACACATACATTTATACATATGCATGCAGCTGGTAGAGTCCAGTTATCATGAAAAGTACCAATTCCTTCTGCAAATGTCCTTTCCCTTCCAGAAAGTAGGCAAGAAAGAGTGGTTGGTCCCCACGGCAGGACGGACATTTTATGTTGAATGAATTGTGTCCTTAGTTACAGCACACGAATCACCTCACTTCTGTGGGTTTGTAAAATAACATCACTCACTTGAAGAATTGTTTAAAAATACCACAGAATCCATAAATAAGAACAACTTGGTAATTATATCATACTACTCTTTTTAACCCATCATTTGTGGTTATTGCCACTGACACAGAGAAGCCAACTGAGGAGCCCAAACCCACGCCCAGGGAGGCTCCTGTTCAATCTATTGCAACATCATTCAGCCATTCTTCCTGTATTTGGGTGGGGGGACATGATCAGGCTGTCATTCATTCCCATGACTAAGAATTCACTACATACACCCTTCAAAGACCTGAGCAATTTAAGAGTGTTAAAGAAATAGCTGGCAAGATTTTGGAACCCTCATATTTGTTTCAAAGTCACTGCTGACTGGCAGTCTGCGTAAGAATGGAGACGCAAAAGGCAAAGTTCAAGTTTTTACTAAGTAAACGCATTTTCAAAATCCAAGGTCGTTTTCAGGCTCAAAAGGATTGCACACTTTCAACTTCATAATGATTTTGTTTCCCCTTGTATGATCTCTAGGTTTGCTGGGTACTCCCCTAATTATACAACCTTTCCTTTCTGATTTTACTTGGATGATAAGGCAAGAAAAATCATTTTAACCATACAATGGAATATATCCAGAAAAAAAACACACTGAAGACATTTTGATCTCCTGATTGAAAAACAAGTCATATTTTTCTGTAATCAATTTTTTCTATATTTTATTGAATATAAGCAGAAAGTTCTCTGTGTTTAAAATTTATGAAATCAGTTTAATGTCTGCTGTGATGGCTCAGCTGGTGATCTGAGTTCTGTCACCAGGAAGTACATGGTAGAAAGCTAGAGCTAACATCTGTACATTGTCCTTTGATCTTCACACATGGGATGTGACAGCCATGCACCTACACACACACGCGCACACACACACACACACACACACACAAACACACGCACACACACACGCGCACGCACACACAAACACACACGCACACACACACACATGCACACGCACAAACACACACACACACACGCACGCGCACACACACACACACACACACACACACACCATACAAAAACCACCAAATGTTTAAAAATAGCTTTTGTATTTGCAAGTAACAATGAATTATTTGAGTATGAAACAAAACAGACAATGGCTACATTCTGTTCCTGCCGGTCTTACCACAGAAACTTCATCTTCAACAGCCTGGATAAAAGGTTGCAGTCTCATTTTTATTTATATTTTTGTAACTGTTACAGCACATAGCTACATAAATCTTGACATGTGTGTGTGGGGGGGGCGGGGGGAAGCCAATGGTATTTTCTGTTGGTTTGCATACCAAGAGAGGTTTGTCAGGTTAATTTGCACTTATAAATGGAAGGTACCAATATTTTCCAGACTTTGCTAAGACAGCTGGAATGGGTTTCTTGCTACGCTCTTCATTTTAAGAATTGCATTTTTCTATATTTAATGAAACCTATCTTAGAGTCAGGATTTACAAGATGAAATCAATAATCAAGAAAGATACCAGTTATTTCTAGACTTTAAAATAGTTACACAACTAAAGACTCTTAGGAGTGTTATGAGAACCAGTGGGACATTGATAAGAGGGTGCTAATAGACTTTTCGAAAACTCTAGAAACTAAATTAGAAAAAGAGTTTACTAGGGTTGCTGCGTTTGCCTTCCACATTGGCATCTTTGTCCCTCTTCTCCCGAGTTTTCAATCTACCTAAGGGGAGACACTTCCGTTCTCATTGGCCTAGGTCATGAGACTTGATAAACCTCAGAGAGTCCAGACATATTATATAAAACATTTGACTTACTCTAATATTAAAAACCAGGCTGATTAAAAACCATTTTAGTTTAGAACACTTAATTACACTCAAACTGATTTAAAGCACAAACACATGAGTTTAATGTATTACTTCCCTAATTTTCACTTGCATGAATGGAAACGGAAATAATATGATACATTGGGTACTTTTAAAACATTGGCAGCATTTTATTTTAGCTCAAGGCAATGTATGAAGTTCTTTTCCTCTGGCTAGTAATTTTACATTCTCTTTATTAGAAATATTTTTAAAAATTTGCAGACATTTTTACTATGCTAACTGCATGTCCTGCAATCTCATTTCTAGGAAATCAAAATCAAGTCAAAATGTTTTTTTTTTTTTTTTTTTTTTTTAAAGTCCAGGTAGATGAAGACCTGTGGCTATGTAACTGAAAAAACAGACGAAGAAAAGGCCAAATCAAACGTCAGTCTCGTAAGATTTACTCTTGTTAAGCCTTAAGTTTTACAGGAATACATTTATACCCATATGCATGTACCCACGTGAGTGCACATACGTTGTACAAATTATCAGACCATTCATGAAAACATATCCTTAGATCCTTTGCTTCCATATGATGCATGAAACCAAATGTGTTCAGTGATATTCAAGTCTGGGTAAAAATGTATAAAAATAAGATTAAATACAGTACAATGGCCGTATCTCATGGGAAATGCGAAAGCCACACTGTCCAGAATATCTGGAGACTGTATCCTGGTGCACTCTGGCAATTTTAGCGACGCTACCTTTTAGATTTGGTCATGTGTACCTTTGCTGAGTATACTGATAAATAGCAATCGAAGATTTTGTGAACTTTTAATTGGGTTTACTAATGTTTCAACATTATTATTGAAGACTTGTGCTAACACTTGTAAAATGTATGCAAAACAATTATACTCACTGCAGACACTGTGAGAGTATATATGTAGGTATAAGATATATATTTTAAGTAAATGTGCAATGTGATTATAGATTCAACATATAGCAATAGCAAAACATGAAGTTCTTACATGCACTCTGTGACTGACCACATGAAGAAACAATGTATTTTAACTTATTAATTCTGAAAAATCAGCAACACTTAAAAGAAATTATTAACAATTTAAAATAAATCACTACTTATAAAGAGTAAAACATTTACCTCTTAAGTCTGTCTGTGATATAATCTGGGATCTTGTAATAAAGTAATAAAGTGGAGGGCTAGAAAGAATTATTATTATTATTATTGTTATTATTATTTTGCAGAGGACCTGTGTTCAGTCCCCAGAACTCACATCGCAGCTCACAACCATATGCAACTCTATTCACAGAGCATCTAACACCACTGTTCTGGCCCCCACATACATGGCTCACATACATGTGCAATATATATATATATATATATATATATATATATATATATATATATGTGTGTATCACTTACGAATATATGAAGTAAAAACAGAAATGATATATACATGCACACATACATGTATACATCTTTCCATGCCTTCATTCATCATTGTATACCCAGGTTCTTACTTAGTGCATAGTCCAAGCTTGTCTCAAACTATAGCCAATCCTTTTGGTCTCAGTTTTTCTCCTTGCCAAGTGCCAAGATGACTGGCACTAGCCACGTCACCTTGACAAAATTCTCTCTTTAAAACCTTTGATTTCTGTTAGTCTGGATGTCACATTCTAGGACTTGGGAGAGGCAGAGGCAGAGGCAGAGGCAGAGGCAGAGGCAGAGGCAGAGGCAGAGGCAGAGGCAGAGGCAGAGGCAGAGGCAGAGGCAGAGGCAGAGNGAGGCAGAGGCAGAGGCAGAGGCAGAGGCAGAGGCAGAGGCAGAGGCAGAGGCAGAGGCAGAGGCAGAGGCAGAGGCAGAGGCAGGGCAGAGGCAGTCAGGTGTTTGTGACTTTAAGGTTAGCCTGATCTGCTTTATGAATTCCAGGCCAGGCTAGTTTAAAGAGTGAGACCTTGTCTTGAAAAAAAAAAAAAAACCGAACAAAACAAACAAAAAAACAGTGGAAGAGTCTTATTTCTATTTTTAAATTGATCACTGAGGAGTGATTAATTCACACAGAAAGAAAAGACAATAAACATAATTCACTACTAGACTAAGCAAAAGAGGTTACATGAGATAGAATATTTTAGCATTTTGCGTAGCATATAAAATGCCAGGCACAAAGTTAAGATTTACAAATCCCCTCTCAAAACAGAAACATCTTTGTGGGAGCTTAGAGCATAGTTTTTAATCACTGCAAAGATTCACACCAGGAAGTTCTGAAGATAAGCTAGCCTCTGGAACTAAAGTAGCATCTCTTTAGGGATAAAAGTACCTAATGGTTACTTGACAATAAATAATATATGAACAACTCCGTAGGAGCGAGGACAGCTTTTGGCTCATGGGGGAAGCCTTATGCACTGAAGAAAACAGAAGAGAGGCTGGATCCTTTGAAAGAGTTCCCTGAGACAAACGTGTAGTATTATATCATCGATTAACTTTCCTAGCAACGGGGAGATTTTCCTTCCATGTAAGGGCTTTTGTTTCTTTTAAACTGGTAAAGTCTTTGAGGAAACAACTACATTTGTGTATAACTAGGACTGCAAGAATCTCACCCGTAAAGCAGCACAGAAGACAACACACATTTGAAGGGAAAATGTTTTGCATGGTCTTAGATGGGAATTTAAACAACTGTTTATAGATTCCCTGTAAAATGGATACAGATGCACCAAGGAAAGGGAGGTAGAGGGACAGGGATTGATGACATAATGACATTGAGAGAAAGTGAGACACTGATTCTGTCCTGATACCTCTACTGGAGGTAGAATTTAGAACAGTCAGGAGGCCTCTGTAGAACTCTGGAACTCCTTTGTGAAATGAAGAAATTAGAAGCATGTTCTTCATGTGGTTATTGAGATTGACAGCTCGTCATTCCTGAATGCTTCTGCCTTAGGGGCCCTGCACTTATTACCTCTCTCCCCCTCCCACTCTCTGGACACAGTCATCCTTTAGCTATCCAGGGCTTTCTCTTCAAACCTTCCCTCATCTTCTTTCTCTCTCTCCTTCCTTCCCTCCCTCCCTCCCCTCCCTCCCCCTTCCCTTCCTCCCTCCCTCCCTCCTTTCCTCCCTCCCTCCCTCCCTCCCTTCCTTCTTCCTTCACTCCCTCCCTCCTTTCTTTTTTTGGCATCTTCACAAATGCCAGAGTCATTTGAAAAAAAGGGAACCTCAGTTGAGAAAATGCCTCCTTCCCCGCCATTGGCCCATTTGCAAGCTCTCTGTGGACAGCAGAGTTATGGGTATTACAAGACAACAAGCTGAGCAAGCCATGAGGAGCAAGCCAATGAGCATCATTCTTTCATGGTTTCTGCTTCAGTTCCTGCCTCCAGGTCCTGGATATGAGTTCCTGCCCCTGACCCCCCTTAGTGTGTAACCACAGAGTTGTAAGCTGAAATTTAACCTTCCCTTCCCATGTTCTCTCTCTGTCTCTGTCTCTGTCTTTCTCTCTCTGTGTTAATGTTTTGTAAGAGCAGTAAAAACTCTGAGATACATCTCCTCCTGTAATCTGAGCATAACCTTATCAGAGGTATTCTCTGTATATCCTACAAAAAGCAATTCCATTGCCTCCTACGTCCTCATTGCTTGGGAGCAGATTCTCTTTCCTCCGTTTATATGTCTCCATGACTTCAGATCTGTCTCATCCTACCTGCTGCATGTAACAGCAAGTATAACAAGATTAGTATGACCAAGATCACAAGACCACAAATAAAATTATTGCTGTTTGAATGCTTTTCTGATGTTCAAAACAGGACCTGACCAGGGACCTTATTAATTTTGTGTATGCAAAGAAAGCTAAGATATATTATCTGTCCACTGAGAATGAAGCATATTGAAAATTGTGTATGTGTATAATGTGTAAGTGTGTGTAATGTGTGTGTGTTTGTGTGCACATGTATGTGTGTGTGTATGTGTGTGTGTGTGTGTGTGTGTATGTATCTCATATACATAGTATTGATATTATGAGACCCATTATCCAACTTGGGAGTTTTTAGGTCAAAAGGCTGTACTGTTCATACCCAAGGTGATGTCACTGGGACTTTTGGGGGCATAGAGTGCTCAATCTATGTAATCACACTCAGCTTTCTTGGGACTGTCATTTATAAAACACAACAGTGATCATGCTTCTATTACCAAAAAATTAAAAAAAAAAATCATCAGGGGTTCCTGCTGTTGGAAGTATAAATTCATCCTTCCTGATCAAGATTCTAACTTTCCCCAAGCAGCTCCACTGTCCTGCCTCCTCACTCAGTTTTGCATCAGCCATGAAGATTTTCTGCCTCACACATGACAAAGCCCCGCCCTGCTCTAGTGTAACACAACTGTACTTATATTCTCTCACTTCAATGCCTCGGGCTTTTACCAGACTTTAATCTCACATACTTCCACTCCAAGTTCCACATACTCAAGAGCTACGAGTTATATTCTATGTTTCTACTATGTCATACAAGGTGGAATGAATGAATAAATGAATGAATGAGTGACTGACTGAGTGAGTGGCTTGCCTAGTGAATACATGGCTTAATTTGGTAATCCATTAAACTATTCAAATAGTAATTAGCCAAACTTCATTGCACTTTTTATACTTAAAGGGAGACCAAGGCTGTTCCTACACAACAGATAATAGGGGCTTCAAGTGGACATATGGTCTTCATCTTGCTCTTAGACACTCATGGACTCAGTTGTGAAGTCATTACTACTAATTTTTTCAGTCTTACAGACTGCTGAGTTGATGCTGGACAAGCATGTATAATTAGTTTGAAACCATTCTCAATAAATCAGGGCTTATTTATTGATCGATTGACTGAACTTTAAGAAAAGAGCCGTCAAACTGCATTTCTTTCACTGGGTGAATGGGATTGGTTGGTTCCTTACTTACCCATCAGGACTGACAAGCCAGACAAGATGTGTGCTCAGTGGCTACTGAGAACCAGCCTCTTCTCTAAATAGCTCAGCCCAAATCTTAGTGGGACCTGAAGTGGGGATCTGAAAGTATTCCAAATCTTACTAGGATTATAAAATGAAAGCATAGATTCATCAAATACAGCCTGGGTCTGGGAAGGACTCTGAGAGCAGAACCTGAGTAATTCAGCCCATAGAAAATAGAAAGCAAACAGGAGTTGGCTCTGGCTTTTCCACAGTGCCCAGTCAACCCACCCTTAGCAGCCTTTCCTTAGTTGGAAAGAGAAAGTGGAAGGGGTATCCCTGCAGGCCACATGTTTCCCATCCTTGCTGGGCAGAAGCAACCTTATAAAGAACATGATTTGGGAATCATAGACATGTCTGCATGTATGCTGTACTAAAACATGCCTCCAATCACACTTCTTCCCAGCAGTAGCTTTGAAAATGTTTACTTAAAAGACACTTTACTATTTCACATGTTATTTCTTCATCTTTCAACATAATGAATGGGGCTGTAGATGATAAATCCTCTTATTAGATATCTGAGAATATACTTGACAGAATTCTTTCTCCCTCAGTGATATCATACTTGAGATGAAAATGACTTTCAAGTGCTGACAGTATACAGTTAGCTCACCTATGCCGATGCTGACTGGGGCTCAGCATTCAAACGTACAGCCACAGTCCTGGCTTTCCATCCCCAGCTACAGAAAAGGAAGGGCGGCAACTGTCCCTTCCTCAGGGATGGCAGGGCCGCAGATGTCTTGATTTGAGTATGAGCTCTGCAAATGACTTTCTGGAGGATCATTAGGGAGATCAACAGCTTCTGCATGTCTGTTTCCTTTCTCCACATGGTAAAAGGCAAATGAAATAAAAACTGTAAAGAGTTCTCCGAGAATCTGCTAACTGCAGACCCCCTTCAAAGCTTTTTGTTTTTTTGTCTTTTTTTTTTTTTTCTTTCTCATCTCCATTACTGTTCTCTGGTGTGATTTAAAAGGCATTAACAGAACCATCCAGGGGAAATTAAGGAAAGCGAGGCATGTAAACCTTTCAACAGGTTTGCCATGGCAAAAAATGCAGACGATAAAATAAAAATGCCTGACATTACTGACTGACTGACTATCTTGGATCCTTAAATGCAGTTTTCCAAAGAAGGTATCATGATGTGTAGACTAGCTACGGGGATGCTCGAAGGAAACATGAGGTATCTAACTGGCCACAGTATTTTCATTCAAAGCATCCTTATGCCAAAGAAGTACCTGACGTAATTTTATTTGTTTTCTGAAATGTATGACTTAGCTTCTTCCTGAAGAGTGGTGTTTCATATAAGCCTCAGAATAAACCAGGACAAGGGGACACTGAAGTGACAGAAGTAGCTTGAATGTGGTGGATAACAAGCTGTTTAAGAAATTGGAGCAGGGGCTTACCTTGACATGGTTGTCTGCCTGTGGATCCTGTTCCCCTAACTGGGCTGTCTTGTCTGACTTAAGTGGGGGAGGATGTGCCTAGCCCTGTATGTAATCACTTGGTGTGCTAGGGTGGGTTGGTAACCAGGGAGGTGGGGTTCCCCATTGTCAGGGGTGAAAGGAAGGGGCACAAGGGGATGGGTCATGTGAGGGGTTCTGAAGGGGGCTCTGATCCTGTGATTGGAATCTAAAGTAAGTAAGTAAGTAAGTACATACATACATACATACATACATACATACATACATACATACAAATCTGTTTCATTTTAACAGGGACTGATGCTAGGATGCTAGTCAAAACATCTTCATCTGCTTCTCGAAAGCATCATTCCCTTCTCAGCTTCAGTGTAACAAAGATCCTTGTCTCAAATCCTTCACTATCATCTTGGTCCTATACAGGACAGAAATTTCTTTAGGGAGGGTCCCACACAAATTCTGCTCACTTACACTGGAGATTATGGAATGGGCCTATTCTGTATATGTCAAAGGGATCAAGAATGTTCAGAACTTAGAGGAAGAAGAAAGAGAAGAAATGAGAGGTTCTGGGTAAACAAACCTTAACCTCAAAAGTTCCCTTATTTAAAAAAACTTCAGTATTCTGCCTAGCAATAGAGTTAATTATAACAATTTGCTCTCACCAAGTGCCTTTACGTTTCTTCCTCCAAACACTTATTTCATCCTTATGTTTGCCAAGGTGTCAAGAGGGAAACGACCATATTTTAGCATTGTGGCCTGGGGGTTGTGACAGAGACAACACAGATGTTGTATGAATGCTGAGAATTTTCTCCCAGAATCACCAAATACATGGCGGTTAACATGCACAGTGTCTGCAGGATTATACTAAGAAAGGGTCCATCTGTGTGTAGTTCATCCGTGTGCTGCTGGCGGCTGAGTTAACTTCACTGACTGAGCTGATGAGGGAGTGGGGGTCAGATTACTTAAGGAGCAGAGTTGAGGTGTTCCTTTTAAGAGTACTGATCAGTGTTTTAAGTAAATTCATGTAAATGGAGGCGGCCTTAGGGGTGTCCTTTTGTAAAAATGCATGCTGGCTAGCAGCTTTTAGACATCAACTCAAAAGAAACCATTTATTTTGAACCCCAAATTCACTTAAAAAACCTCTACAAAAACTAAGAAAATGAATTTACTACTAGGAGGAGAATTGTTCACACAGGAAGGCTTATTTGATGTATTCCAATGCTAATACAGCAAGACATTACATGAAGGGTCGAGCTATACTGCCTGGGAATAAAGTTCCCTGGAAGAACCACACCTTACACACAACTATGTGTGAGACAGATTAACTGGTTGGACTTCAGTGATGGCCGGCAGTCCTGAGCCAGATCATTTTAAGTCAAGCTTTGCTGTCTCATTTTTATTAACCACTTACTGCCCTCTCTTGCATGCGGATTAATGTTTTTGTGACTGTTAGTACAGTTTTTGAACTGTAGAAACAGAGCCCATGTTTCCATCAAGCAAAAGGCTAAGATTGCTGTCTCATACAGTCCGAGACCTGCAGCTGATGGTTCTCCACCTTGCTCTACCCTTCCGATCTGATGGACCTACCAATAACCTTTTAAAAGTATCTTGATTCATGAAATGCTTCATTCTGTTACTATAAAAGTTTAATTCAATTATTATCAAATGAAATGATATGTGCTTGGGCTGGTGTCTCCCATATTTGGTGACAGAATAAACTGTCTCTTAAGCTTTTTGCAATGAGAGCTGTGTATTTCATGTCATGGGAGCACATGAAGCAATACTGTACCTACTATAGTACGGAAACTGTCTTAGTTTAATTTCCAGGAAAAATACTATGACCCAAAGCAGCTTGGGCAGGAAAAGGTATATTTCAGTTTATAGCTTATCGTCCATCATCCAGAGAATCTCGAGGAACTCATTGCAGGACCCTAGAGGCAGAAACAGAAGCAGAGGCCATGGACAAATGTTGCTCACTGGCTTATTCCCTGTGGCTTTCTCAGACTTCTTCCTTACAATACTGTGGATCACAGGAGGTGGTTCCCTTGGTGAGCCTGGCCTTCTCAAAACAAAGTCATTTATCAAGAAAACACCTTCCCCAAGACGTGTCTACAGGCATTTCTCATTTGTGGTTCCTCTACGATAACTCAAGTTTGTGTCAGGTTGACATACAAGTAAGTGGTACAGGGACAATGAGCTTCAGCTGGAGGTATCTGCTCTGTGCTTCAGCATCTTGCTAGGGGCCTTCAACAAAAGTGTGACTTAGAGCAAGGCCATGTCATCCCTTCCAGTGTCAGTCTTCCTGAATGTGCTTGCCCGTATGCAGCTCCCTGCTCTGCTGGCCTTTTCTCTATTACTGCTAAAAAGGAATAGGCAGGCAAACCGCTGGGTGTATCTTAGACCAGGGCTCCATAGCTCTCTAACTAGAGAGACAAAACATAAATTCACTCCCCAGAGTTTGAAAATTTATCATTTTTTTCCACAGCAAACTCTGATTTTCCCATCTTTCCCCCTGGCTCCTTCTCTACCCAATAGTCTCAAGAAAAATTTTACAAACAAAGAAAATGGACACACCCTCAGAAATCCTTTGAAATCTTCTCATTAATTTCCCCCCTCTAAACTGATGTTTTTAATAGATTGAATTAACACTGGGTGTCAAGATGGAGAAGCAAGAAGAATGAGATTAAAGAGAAGTTAATAGTGAGTCAATTATGTCTATTAAGAATTAGAGAGAACATGTCTCTAGCTGCATATGCAGCAGAAGATGGCCTAGTCGGCCATCATTGGGAAGAAAGGCCCCTTGGTCTTGCAAACTTTATATGCCCCATACAGGGGAACGCCAGGGCCAAGAAGTGGGAGTGAGTGGGTAGGGGAGCAGGGCAGGGGGAGGGTTTAGGGGACTTTTGGGATAGCATTTGAAATGTAAATGAAGAAAATATCTAATAAAATAATTAAAAAATTAGAGAGAAACTAAGAGCAAGGAGTTAAATGCACAGCTGAACTTTCAAAGTTAATGCTGGGTAAACTGATGTACAGAATTTTCTATAATTTAGCATGGATTATATATTTGTGTTATATTAAAATTTCAATATATTACTAGAGGTTTGGAAAGATCTCAGGCCCTTTTCAGATATTCTAGTTGTTTCTTTCAAAAGCATCTCTGTATTTCTAAATGCTTGCATTCAGACTCACAACTGAAGGGCGGTGAATTAAACATTGATGGATCCAGGCATTCTGCAGCTTTCCAGGTGACAGAAGCCCAAAGAGTGCTACCAGCCTTTTAATGAAAACACCAACGTGAATAATAAATCTAGCTCCCCTTAATGTGCATTCACATTTTTTAGAAAAGTTTCAAGAACTTACATTTTGATACAAAATTTTGTAGCATGAAAGTGCATCTGCAAAGCATATCAAAGACCACCCACTCATTTGTGGAGTTAATCAAATTGAACACAGAAATACAGAGTAGGATGGGAGGTTGCAAGAACTGGGATGTGGGAAGACTGTCAAGTACAGTTTAGCTCTTGGGCTGCAAAGGTAGTTCAATGGTTAAGAGTGCTTGCGTCCGTACAGAGGACCATGGTCCAATTCCAAACAATTACATAGTGGCTCACAACCACCTATCACTCTTAATTCCTGAGAATCAAATATTGATTGCATCCTCTGCAGGTACAATGAATGCATGTGGTGTATGGATGTATATGGGTATATACATTCATACAGGCAAAGTACCCATACACAAATAAAAAATTAAAATGAAATAAAATTAAAAATAGTCCATCTTAAAAATTCTCAACAGAAACAAACAAAAAGGCCTCTAGAGAGATGACAGACCCAGGAATTAACTTGACTCTGGCAGTCATCGCACAGTACCAAAGCATATCACATCAGTGAATCACACATTTTAAATAAACACGCAGTTCTATCTCAACGACGTCAAAAGGAAAATCTACTGAAAAATACTCATGAAGAACCACAGGTCCTGTTCTAAGGAGCTGACAACGATACAAAATCAGTTGATTTCTACAAGTGAAAGTTGATTTCTAATCCCATGGTCTGACTGAAAGAAAACAAGAGAGGGAAAGAAAGAAACAAAGAAAGGTATTCATGATTCCTGTTTTCCAAAGTATTAACACAGTATCCTCCAAAATTAAATCTTCCATAAAGCTGTTCTGTAGGTTCCTATCAAAGCAAGAAGAGGGGCTGGAGAGATGGACCAGTGGTTAAAAGCACAGAGTGCTCTTGCTGTGACCTAGGACTCAGTCCCCAGGATTGGCAGCTCATACAGAACGTTCTGTAACTCCCCCTCCAAGGGATCTGATGACCTCTTCTGTCCTCCACAGGTACCACAGTCATGATCATGCACACATATAATTGAAACTTAAAAAAATTTTTAAATTATTTTTTAAAAATCATAATACAAACCAAAGTAAGGACACTTGTAACATTCTATTGCCCCTGCATCTGCACACAAATATTATGGTTATAAGTGGACAGATATATGAAAAGCACATTTTCTTTCCAGAAAGAAAGGGTGCAAGGGTTGTCTGAAAAGAGGCACAGAGGTGATATCTAGCAGAACAGAACCTCCCCACTCTTTTGAGACATTCCATTCTTCACCCTAACCTGCTCCCGAAGCATGCGGGCAAAATGGACAGACACAGTCATGTGTGCCAGTTTGGAGCTAAACCGACACGCCTGAGGAACCAGAGATGCTTCAGTTCCATTATCCATCGACCGATCACCTTGAGACGCTCGTTCCATCCTGAGAATGTGGTACTTACTCTTGGACTGCTCTGGCTATGGAAAGGGCCGTGGATCCAGTTTCATTAACGCTATCTAAGGTCACATTTGGCAGGTCATCATCATCACTGTCACTTTTACTCTGTCTGGGAGATAGGCCTCGGGGCTCCATTTGTGCTGAGAAGAAAAGGCATATATAATGAATTACAATTAGTGTGCAGAACCGAACTTCGTGCTGGAACAATGTTGAGCACTGAATAACTTTCCTATGCATTTCCCACAAGCAGACTCTAGACACTGCAGGAATTAGTGTTTTGTGCACTCCCAGACACCTTTCCCTTGCTCACAACACCTACATTAGATTGCAAGAGTTCCAGGTAGGCTCCTGGAAGCCATCAACATCAGTAAATTTTAATATTGCCTTCAGTACTCTTTGTGTGGCTCCTGGGCAACCGTCTCAACTGCTGGCTTCACTTTCTGCATTACTCTACTGCTAGACTTCTGGTCATGTCACTTTTCATTAGCACTTTCCCTGGAGGAGAGAGGGCATGAGGTAGAGGATGTATTGTTGCTTCATTCTCTCATAAGAGGTTAAAAAAAGAACAAAGTTGACATGACTAAAATAAAGTTTCAGGCTTTTTCTTTTTTAGTGGACTGTTACCTCACAGTTTACCACTGTTTTGGGTGGAACAGAAATGTGACTAAATAAAAGGGGCGGAGCTGGAAATGTCATGCATTTCTAATATCTGTTTTTTTAAAATCATAATCTTTTAAAAAAATTTATAACTTTTTTATTGGATAGTTTCTCTATTTACATTTCAAATGTTTTCCCCTTTCAAGATATCCCCTTAGGAAACCCCCTATCACATCCCCCCTCCTCTGTGAGGGTGCGCTCCCCTCCACCCCCCACCCACTCCCGTCTTCCTGTCTAATATCTGTTTTATGTGTGTTGAAAAATGGGTTCTTGCCACCAAGCTGAGTAAGGTTTTTGAAAAGTCACCTCCAAATCTGCTTCTCCTCCTACCGTGAACTTCTCAAAGTGAGAAGCTGATTTTCTGATCCCATTGACAGGGGCCAAGGAAACACTTCAAGGAGGAATGTAGTGTAATACAACACAGACTTCTTAAAATTAGAGTTTTCTACCCCTTACCCCCTCTATGAGTAGCTTTAGCAATCTTTGGCTAAAATTCCCTTCAGTGCTCCCCTCTCTCAGACAACATGAGCATCTCTTCAATGAAAAATTCCCTTACTCATGGGTTAAAATATTTGATTCCAAACCACTCAGCTCCCATTCAGATCATTGTTCCTCAAAGGTCCCTAAGAATGGCTTCCCCAAACCACCACTGTTTGCAAAGGAAGGTAAAATGTACTTCATATCAAGGTTACAATGACATTTGGGCACAGCTAAATTTCAAATCAAGATTACAATTGCAGTTGGGTACAAGCACATTTAAAATTATGGTTAGCATGACATTTGGATACAATTGAGTGAAAAGATACCATTTCTTTTCTCAAATAATTAATTTATCTTTTACCTGTGCATCATAGACTACCCAGGAAATGCTGATATTTAACCTTGTTTCAGGCAGAAACAGGCAATTGTGGTTGTACACAGTACTTCCGCTGCGGCTGCAAAAACTAACCCAACTGATGGAACTGGTATTGGTTGCAGCTGGAGAACACTAGTGTAGCTCACACACCTTTTGCTTCTACGTCCATGCAAGTACAAATGCTCTTTGTGAAATGGGATTTCTAGGTAAATAATATGAGTAGATTCAAATACTCTACAATCACAGTCTTTTAATGTGAATAAATTCCTCATTGCTCTCCATTCTGCTGGACACTTTGTCATGACTTGAGATGGAGTTCTCTTCGTTATATAAGGATGTCACTGCCATACTGTAGATAAGAACTCAAGGACACTGCTAAATATCCTACAATACTCTAAAAGTCAGTCATCCATAATACAAAGTTTATCAATCTAAAATGTCAACTGTGCAAAGATTGGTAATTTTATCAAGAGAGTTAAGATTTTAGACAAAGGGAGTGTTCCATGATATGGTGTCCAGTTAAATAAAAATGTTCTAGTTTCACAGTCACTGACAGTGAAACACATATACACATCGGATCACCTATATTCTCTAACCTTGTCCTGAAATAAAGCAATTCACTTGTTCTCATACAGAATTCTCCTGCTTAGATGCCAGGGGTTGCACCAATAACCAAGAACAACATATAGCACAGGATCCAGAACAATGAGCAATCAGAATATAGCACAGGACCAAACAAACAAGCAAACAAACAAAGATGACGACAACAAAAATCCATCAAGTCAGTAGAGAACATGTAGCCCCCAAAGTGGGATGACAGAGAATCTGAATGTGAGGAATGGGGTTCTATCTCGAACTAATAACACACAGCTGAAATGTTCAGGCAATCTAGGTATGAAGACTCATTTGGCTCTACTCAGTAAGCTGGCTCAGTGAAACTTTCATTACAAAGACTATCTGCCTCATGTTACTTAGTGGCACAGATTCTAGTTCACGTGCTGTTAAATGAGTCCATTCTTATGTGTACATTATAGAATATGCTACACAAACCACAAACTAACCTGGCTACCAAGGCACATAAGATCCAGTTTTGTGGGACTACTACTGTACACACTGTCTGTTGTTGATGGAAACATTGTTCAGCAGCACATGTCTATCCCGGGAAGATATTCACCAGCTCATAGGATGGAAGGCACAGGACTTACGCAAGGTATAAGCATTTTAGCTAGGAACTCATAGATGGTTTCCTTTAAGGTATTTCCGTTCTAGTGTGATTCATTTAATGACTGTTTATGTCTATTCAAAGCCAGCCAAGAAAATTAATAGCAGATCCATCTAGGCTTAAATATCCTGATTGTGTGCCTCTATATGTGCCTGTAATGTCAACAGTAGACCACTGAAATTTGCTGAAGCATTATGTACAATGATGCCTTTATTAAGGTATCAAATGTTCTGCTACCCAAAGAACAGAGAGTACTCTTAATCATGGTGCCATTTTCTAAAAAAAAAAACCTGGAGCTCTCAAACACAAAAGCACAACTTGAGGAGGCTACAAGTGCTTATGCAAGAGGCTGAAGGTCGAGTCTAGCTGTATGAAACATACCAGAAAATGTGAAGAGGTGTTACAGAGTCGTGTAAATTGTGTGATGTTTATAGCTAATCTTAAGTGCAGAATATGCTAAAGGAGTTATCTGTTTGGATGTACTTTTCAGGAGGATCGTGCTTGAGGACTTCTTTCCAATATTTTCAATAAATATTATGAAATACATCTGCTTCCACCATGCTGGAAAATTCTTCATACTCATACCCTCAGCCAAGCTGAGAAAATACTCAGAAAGGCTTCCTAAAATTTGCATTGCTGATTAGGTCAGATGATTAGCTTATCTACATACTTGCATAATTCCACTCTATTTTTATTAAATGTGGAATAGGGACATCTCATCCAGCTAACCTCCATTAGTCTTTGCACATGTAAGCCCACATAGAAAGGTCTAACTATCTTGTCACTCACTTAGGACAATGCAAAACTTTCTTTGGCAGCCAGAAAATACATACCCTCTCATCCTCCTTCCCTTTCTCTCTCTCCTTCCTGCTCTCCTTTCACATTTACACATTCACACATACGGAGTTCTCTAACTTAAGATAGCAAGACATGACCTATAGTTGAAAATAATTTATCTTTGGCATGGCAGTATATACCTTTTTCTAGTACTCAGGAGGCAGAAGTACAAGTATATCTGTGAGTTCAAGGCCAATCTGGTCTACAAAATGACTTTTTTTTTCCCTCGAGACAGGGTTTCTCTTTATAGTCCTGGCTGTCTTGGAACTAACTCTGTAGATCAGGCTGGCCTTGAACTCAGAAATTCGCCTGCCTGCGTCTCCCAAGTGCTGGGATTAAAGGCGTGTGCCACCACCACCCAGCTTACAAAATGAGTTCTAAGGCATCAAATATTGCATTGTAGGATTCAATCTTTCCATAAACACATATGTATACATACACACACAACACACACACACACAGACACACACACCTTCTCATATTTAAGATTTTACACATTTGAAAACTGGAAAAGTGAATTGGGATGTTTGGAGAAACTCAGTTCTGTGGAGTCAGACTTGTTCTGGACAAATCCTAGGAAGAAAATCCCAACCCTTGAAGTTGAGCAGACAAACTTTCAATTACTATTTGTGATATGTAGATTGTCCTGTGCCACATCCTTCTATGGCCACTTCTAACAGTGACCCTGCTGGACTCTATGGCTTGTTGTGACCAATGTGCATCAGTCAATGCAACACAGGTTGGGGCTTGAAAAGAACTTGTTGCTTTGGGCTCCTACTGTGAGAAACAAGTCCCCATGGGAAGCAGCGTGGACAGACTTAAAAGAGATGCATTCCTTAGTCAGCCACCAATCCCAGTTGGTAAGTTGACACTATTTCACCATCTTTTTACATTCTGGCCACCAGAAGACCACATCTGAACCAGGCACCTCTGATGGGGCCATGGTGAAAAACTCTGTCTAAATCCATTACAAATTTTGATCCGTGGAACGTGACCACATAAGACAGTTACTATTTTAATCTACCTAGTTAGGGATGCTGTCTTATCAGTGATGTAGACAAACATCAGCAAGCCAGCCGAGTCCTAAGAATTCTTTTTGTCAATGGCCTGTCTTGTGATCAATAAGAAAAGCCAAAGGGGAACTCGAAATGACACCTGATCCTTTGTACTTTCTGCTCTTCAGTTAAGACCCTTCTCATGTATTTCCAGGCGTTTCCTTGTGGGAAGCACCATCTCAGAGCCTCAGCGTTGCTCAGGAAACATTCCCCCATTCTATTGGGCATAGGGTAGATCCCACTGCCAAATCAAACTCTCTGAGCAGTATACTTGACAGCGAGTTCATTCGATGCCTCTTTTGAGGTGTGCAGTCACCCAAGGCTCTATACCCTCTTCAATACAGGTAAACTTCTTTCTCTCCCATGTAACAGTGGACTGACAATGTCGAATTTCACTAGAATACATGTTCCTTCAACCTGTGTTCACGGCCTGAGCCCTATCAAAAAATTATACACTTTGGCTGAAGATAACTTGCCTATTCGTGCCTTTGCTTATAAAGTTTTCCCTAAATGACCTTAATAAATATATATAATAAAAAGTCTTTGAATATACCTTAAAACATAAATATACCATAAAACATGTCCTGAAAAACAACAGCAAAAATGAGGGTATGTGGTTCAGTGGTAAAGCTTTTCCCTAATGTATACACGACCCTGGGTATCCTTGTGAGCATCACAAAGAAAAGAAAAGAAAAGAAAAGAAAAGGAAAGGAAAGGAAAGGAAAGGAAAGGAAAGGAAAGGAAAGGAAAGGAAAGGAAAGGAAAGGAAAGGAAAGGAAAAAGGAAAGGAAAGAAAAGGAAAGGAAAGAAATCAAACAAGAAGTCAGA
>NC_034597.1:88615082-88680420 GCF_900095145.1 Mus pahari
AAAAAAAAAAAAAGAAAGGAAAGGAAAGGAAAGGAAAGGAAAAGAAAAGAAAAGAAAAGAAAAGAAAAGAAAAGAAAAGAAAAGAAAAGAAAAGAAAAGAAAGAATAGATATCAGAAAGAGGTGCAGAATCCCCTTCCAAATTGTTGGAGCAGAAAAGAGAAAGCACCCATAGCTGGCAAGTACACGAGGCAGCTGGGTAGGCAGTGGTCACTGTACTAGTAGGGCTGTATTTTCTCTCTTTCAGCCACTCATATTGCAAACTTGTTCACTTCACCAAGGGCAAAACGTATTCACTTAGAGAAATGCTAGCCTCCAGGAGAGCTGGTACTCAAGTTAGAATGAAGGACAGGAAAGGGACATGAAAGAAGGGCTGGGGAGGATTATGTTTTAGGAATGTCCAGTCTCGTGGGGCAGCAGGGTCTGCCTTAACATAGTCTAAGCAGTAATTATTCTAAAAAGGACTTGCAGAGATCCAGCATGAGGAAATAGGAGGTGACCTCTAGCCACACCACTTGCAGCCAGTCGACTTTAGGCAACTGGTTTCACATCATCCATCCTCAGTTTCCACCACTGCTATTGCCTTGTCGAAGTTCAGGAGGTATGTAATATGTGTGGCCTGGTTAGTGGTCCTAGCCTCGTGGTCAGTAATCAAGTATTGCACTGTTAACCCTGGCAGTAGTTAACTGCTTCTTCAACCACAGTGTGAAACACTACTTCCGCACTTTCACCATCTCCAGGAATATGCCCTTGAAGTAAATTTCACTTCCTTCAGTTTTGACAAGACTTAATGGACACGCCACAGACATTAAGAAAATCTTATCAAGGATATTACTTCACTTGATACAAACACCCACTTATGTACTCTCTGCTGACGAGTTTTCCTGCAGTGCCACACAATTTCCCGATGACTGAATTCGTGTTCCTCAGCTGCAACCTCACTTCGGAACTGCAGCACATGTTTCAACATCCTGCTGGACCATTCACCCATGAGGACAATCAAAAATCATCTCAAGTCCTACCCCTCTGTCATGTTTCTTAACTCCAACTGAGAAATCCCCTGTTCCAGGTCCCACACCAGCTCTCACATCAATGATCTCTTGTCTGCCATCATATCAGCTCCTCAATGTTTTCGCTTTCACCGATGGCTTCTCCTGGAGCGCTGCCCCCTTTTCTTCATGAACATCCTCGAAATCCCATGCATCCACCTGCCCCACCCAAGATCTATCTAGGAAACAATGAGCGCAAGCCTTTGAGACACTGGAATGCTTCCTACCTTCTACTAAATAAGGTTCAACAGTCAACCCTGACTTATAGAGACTTTTGTGTGAGCGCCTGGTTGTACTGTATTCCTGTCAGGACTGGCCAGGCCCATCATCAAGCATTGTTGAGAACACTACTCTGTCAGGTCATATGCTAGGCTGGAGCAGCACATGGCGGGGGGGGGGTACACACTGGGTTCTCCTGTTCTCCTATATGCATTCTATATTTGCATTAGCTTCTGGGTAAAGCTCATCTTGGATTTGCCAGATTTTCTTTTTGAAGAAGGCAGCGGGTGACAACAGAAAATGTGGTCTCGGGCTCTTCCTGGTACACCGAGTGCTGCTGTACGTGGACGGAAACAAGCACAGGACTTGGATCCTGGTGGTCTGTTTGTTTGTTTTCTGCAGTAATGAAGAAAACAGAATTTTCACACGTGGCTGACCTTTGGGATACATATGGTTCTATATTTTTAACGTCACCCAGCTATGTTTTTCAAAAAAGTGCTGCCAAGTTCCCTCAGCACTAAACACTGGCTGTTCCTGAGGCCAAACAGAAAGGATCTGAGAGCTTAGATGTCTCATTATAATCCAAGTGGCTCTGCCTGCTGTCAGGAGTGTAGATATGCTTCCTCTGTGCCCGGTGTGGTAAACCCATCACATCCAAGGCCCCTGGCTGTATTGATTCTGTATTATTTTGATGCTTCTTTACTCAGTTAAGTAGTGAATCCAAATCATAAACAGCATTTCTTTTCCATTATTTCCACATCCATTTAACTAACCTTGATACAAAAAAAAATAATAATAATAAATGGAGAAACATCTGAGTGAGTGCAATACCTAAACTCTGTTGCATATCTTTCAACTGAACAAAATGAAGGGTACGTATTTCATTTCTTTTAACAAAGTAGATCCAACAATATCATATTCTACTTTGCTTTATTTACCTCAACATGGCATGTGATATCTATTTGCGTTTTTTCATTTTGTTGGTTTACTCTAATGCAGTCTAACAGACTGCACTCTATTGCAATCAGTGGGAGGAGAGGTCCTTAGTCCTAGGAAGGCTCGATAGATGCCCCAGAGTAGGGGAATTGCGAGCTGGAAGGTGGCAGTGGGTGGGTAGGTGGAGGAACACCCTCATAGAGGCTGGGAGAAGGAGGATGGAATAGGGTGTTTCCGGGAGGGTGGAAACTAGAAAAGGGGATAACATTTGAAATGTAAAAAGAAAATATCCAATAAAAAATTAAAAAAAAATTGGGCAATTTTTTGAATGGACCGCTATCATTTATTCTCATAATGAAAATTAAGGTTTCAAAACACTCACTGCTAGCAATGTTCTCATTAGCTGCTTCACAATATATACCTGAAAATTTGGATTTGGTTTAATTCATGTACACTGCTGAATTGTTCTCCAGCGTGGCTGAGCCAACTTATATCCCCAGTGGTGTGGGCACATGCTGTAGACACATATTAGATTAAGGTCGCCAGCATGTAACATTAGTCTAATGTCTAAAGCCATTCCAACCAGAAGATTTAGTCTGCTTGACATCTTGGGAAGCTGTGGAAAAAAATCATCTCAAGTCTGAGACCACAGGAGGAAGAAAAGAAAGCATATTCTCTATTACTAGCTTCATCAAATTTGTATGAGTTATAAGTATAGGCTACATTTTTCTGAAAAAATAATTTAATATTTATTGAACTTTAAGAAAAAAAAACACCACTTTGTCTTCCTTTCAGCATGTGTTTTTGCTGAAAGTCTCTGCTGTTCTTAAACTCTTTTTGCCGAGCATCTCGCGAGGTATTCTTCAGGCCGTTGCTTGAACCTTCTCTGCTCCGTTGTCAACCTTTGGATTTATGGTAGCCTGCGACACTCAGAGACTCAGCATCTCCATAACTTTCAGAGATTTCGAGATATCTCTGTTGAGTTCTGCAACATGATATCTCTTAGAACACTTCCATCCCTGGCTGTTTTCTTTCTCACTTTGTCCCCTTTTCTCTGCGGCGCTACTTCCTGGCTCAAGTTCTCCATGTGATCTTTCAATCTGAATATTTTTCCACTCAACATTTCCACCCTGCTGCCATTTCCCAAACAGCAACTTCAGAAATATTCTAGATCCACCATTTCTTGCACCCTTAAAATTCATTAGTTTTATTGAAGGGACCAAGCCTTCAGACATGCTCAGCCCATTTCCAGAAATGGTCCTCTGATGCTTCTGCCTCCGCATCTCACTGCATCCATCCCTCCACAGGCAGACGTCAAAGTTATCATGCTAACCTCTACCTTCTGCAACTTTCTGTCTTCTCCTGAAGCTTGCCGTAAATGTACACTGCCTAGCTTCTTTCAATCTGTAGTTTCATTATAATATATACCTGTCCTACCCACATACATAGTGTACAACCAGTATGACAGCATATTCACACTGAAACGGATAAAATCACACCAAAGGAAACAAACTAGCAAGCAAGAAAACATAGTGAGACAAGTCTATGTGACAGACAAGCAAAGGCTTATGAAAACCGCATCTGTGAATATGCTTTAGGCTTCCTTTCCACAACGACATGTGGTTCATTTGATCATATTGACCTACCCATCATTTTGTACACTGAACTTCCTCACTAAGGATGTGCTATGCTCTTTGATAGCTCAGTGGTTTGCACTCTTAACATTGCTCTGGTCAATGTGGGTACTGTAACTAACGCTCTTCTCAGAAGCAGATGTCTCCTGATGTCACAATCATTCCGGTCCACCTCCTGACTTTGTGGCTTCTGTCTTTGGGATACTGCCTCTGTGTATATGCTTGGCTTCTTACAGACCCGTGTCACGGTCTTTGTGTGCTTTGGTGTGACTTATCATTTCATCATAGGCTTGCTGTGGGTACTACTGTAAACTATATACATATTTTAAAAAGAATGTGCAGTAGTGAAAGTACTAATTGAAGTGAATGGAGAGGAATGTGACAATGTGGGGCAAACGGTAAGGGGAACAAAAGAACTGCAATTAAGGCATGGGTCGCGGTGTATGACAGAAATCTCTGCACTCAGAAGGCTAAGCAAGGGGACTGGGACAAGTTTGAGACCAGCCTGGGCTACAAAGAGAGTGCTAACCAGGACAGTTAGGACTGATTATACAGCAGGAGCCGATCTCAGGGAAGAACAGGAAACTAAAGACTTTTGAGTCTCAGTTTCTCATCCGGGTAGTTCAAATTTTATTTAGAGAAATGAATCCAACAGGAACCCAAAATACAAGCCAAAGTCATCATATGTCTATCAGAAAGACACATGAAGATCATTAGTTTTTGGCAGAACCTCGTGTAGCACAGGGGGAACTTGAGCTACTTATATAGTTTAGGGTGGGCTTGAACTCCCGATTCCATCAGCCCTGGGATTCTAGGTGTGAGCCACCACCAAACTCCTTTTCTCATTGAAAGGCACAATACAAGGCCGAAAATGTAAGAAGTTTATAATAAGTCAACTAACTCTCTAGTTTATGAATTGTGACAGTTTCTTTAAAATACTTTTTGTTTGGTCATATATACATGTCAAATATATGGCTTTACGCATATGAGTGTATTTACATATATATAAAAGCTTAAAGAAAGGACAATACAAAGTCCCACTATAAGTATATTCTGGCATGTCCAGGTCCTGGGTGGACAGTGCACTATGGAATTTCCAAACATGAAAAGACTCTCTAAGTAAACTGGATGGACACTTGCAACTAACAGTTCAGATACCAACTGAACAGTAATAATGAGGCATATTTTCCTTGTAACTTTTTTTTGGAATAAGGTCGTATCTAATACCTTGAAAAAAATGTATAGTAGTATTCTCTTACTTCTGCTAAGCATCACAACATTTCCAGTGCTTACAATGCAGACCACATAGTGGAAAAGCAGTAAATTCTGTGGCTCACCTCAATTTACAAACGGAAAAAGTTACGATCTTCCATTTATATCAGCTCTGACCACATCGTACGCTAAAATTTGTTTTAAGTAATTATTGAAATGGTTGTTTGCTTTTAAATGCCAAAGGCTCATGATGGTGATTAGCATTAAAAATGATCACAGTTGGCCAAGGAAGAAAAAAAAGAGAAGCCTGTTAATGGTTGTATTAGTTTTGAGGTCGATAATGAGATAATAAAACACACAATTGGAGGTTATACTACCTTGATGACTGCAGATTATACCAATGGGCACCATAATGCCACCGGAGAGTACGGCAGCAACGAGCACTCATTTGCTACATGATAAGTAGATTATGTTCCATGAAAAGTAGGGCTTGAGGAGTACAACAAATTCTGCTACTACACTGTGAGATGCCCACGCTCTGGACAGCAGGAGAAGTCCTTGTTCACACTTGATAAATTTAACTAATTAAAAAAAAAAGAATGACAACCATCTAGAAAGGACACTGAAATCAGAGCTGCGAGATGTCTGTTCCCATTGTGAAGCTAGCTATCGTCCTCCTCTACAAGCACACGTGGTTGCAGGTGGGTTTTCCAATCTGAAGAAAGCATTTCTAAACATCTGCTACATAAGCTCGGGTGATTTTGAAAGTCTAATACGCTAACGATGATTAGCTATTGGCCAGCACTCAAGACTTTATTGAACTCATTAATCTAAGAAAAATAAATATTATTGCAACAGTAACGTTAAACGTTGACTGTGTCTTTGTGGGTTTTTCTTCTTATTATTATTTTTTTATTTTTTTGCCCTGTGGTCTTTTTGGAAAATAATCACTACCCGGAAGAGGCGTGCCTGTGTTATATGTAGGTCTTTGTATCCATTTTCCTCCTGAAAAGAGCTTGAGGCAGGGACCAGAAATGTCTAAAACTGACACAGATGTCGGTCTCTGAAACTCAGTGAACCACACTTTGACAAAATTTCCCTGCACCTAGAAATGTTAACCTACAGCTTGGGGCGATTATTCTCATGTGCACAATGCTGGAGAAACTGAAGAACATCATTCCACACTCTTATGTCGGTACTTAGCTTTGTGGGATTGCATCATATGGTTCATATGTGTGTACACACAGTTGCTCTACAGATACATGCTTCATATATTATAAATCTCAAACCTTTACCAAAATCAAAAATGATTTTTAAATTGCAACATTTCATACTAAGTTAAACAGCACCTCATTTCAGGAAACAGAGTTGGGATATTATCATTAAATATTTGAAGCTTAATCAGTCAAGCAATGAGAAAAGTGGTACAACAATATAAACTAACCAGTACCTCCCAGAGCTTGTGTCTCTAGCTGCATATGTAGCAGAGGTCGACCTAGTTGGCCATCAATGGGAGGAGAGGCCCTTGGTCTTGCAAAGATTATATGCCCCAGTATGGGGGAATGCCTGGGCCAGGAAGCGGGAGTGGATGGGTTGGGGAGCAGGGCGGGGGGAGGGTATAGGGGACTTTCAGGATAGCATTTGAAATTTAAATGAAGAAAATATCTAATAAAACAAAACAAAACAAATATGATTTAATGCAAGACATTACAACCCTTATAAGCTGAATCTTTAAGGGGTGGAGCAATGTCTATATGGTAGTTATTGTAGGTTTTAAAGATAAAATATGTAACTCACAAGAAACATATATTCAACAAAAGTTATTGTTTAAATAATTTTAAAAAGTAAATTTCTAAGATTTGTTACATTCTTTGCTAATTTCTTAAAAGAGACTGACAGCAATTTATTTTCCCTTGTTACTAATGGTCATTACTTCATAGGCAGTTAAGACACTGTTATAAAATAATATTTCTAAGGACAATAGCCTGTGTGACCCTATTTATCCCACCCTGAAATTCCTTGGTTTGGTGAATCAAGTAGTTACTTTGATAATAATGTTGGCATCCCTTCTGCTCTCCATCATTTGCCCTCAGTGTCCCTACAGATTAAAGTCACTTTCCTAAGCTGTGCACTAGCTTCAAACAAAATAAAAAGAATCGAAACTGAGCAGGCTGGTAATTCAAAAATCTGTAGATATATATACTTATTGTAAGGAAACCTACGAAAAGTGAAGTGCTATAATTTTCTTGTGACTATTGGGAAAACCAAAAAAAAAATCTATTGAGGAAATGTTTCAGAGAGCACAGGTCATAAAAATAAGGGTGGCAAAATACACTTTTCACTTACACTCCTTCACCATTTTTATTTATGATGTTCAGTGTAGGCACAGCCAAAACTTATAGTCACATAGGGTATGCGAAATAAATCTAAGAGCAGAGTTAAAAGCCTTTGGAGCGGTGGTGAGCTCAGGTCTTTGCCGAAGGTATAGACAGCACATATGCTGTGCACATGCTTTATACCATATGCAGCATATGATGGGAAAATGCATCAGACATCCGACACCACAGCATCACAGTATGCTAGGCACACATCCTCCGTTCTGCATTTGCTGGACATTCTTTTCCTGCTCTGACATACTCCTCCCTACTCTGATAGCAGAATTTTATGTTTCTTCAACTTTCACCTCAGCTGTCCCCTCTTCTACCTTCATTAGAACATTATGACTTCCTCCAGAGTAATGTCCTTTGAGGATTTACGAGTGAGGGCCCTAGAAGGTTTCCTCTGTCTGAAAGGTCCCTGCGTTTATAGAGGATTGATTTAAAGCATTTACTTCTGACAAAGACCACAGCAGAGATGATTAGAGGAGCCTTTAGATTAGCACAGAGAAGACAAAAAAAAAAAAAAAAATGCAATCAAGGAACTGACAATGCCTCCTAAACACAGAAAGGTTCAAGACAATCCCCACAAAGCGTCTAAGATCTGAGTTTTCTTTTGCTTAATACACCTTTAAGGCCAGGGAGCTGAAATGGGAAACCAAATCTTCCTTTTATGGCTGCAACAAATGAGCCAGCCACGGTAAATACATCATTGATTCTTTCTCACAAAGAGATACTTAAATGCGGGGTGCAAGTAAGAGGAGCATTTTCCCTTCGACTTAAGGTTTGTTAAAGGAAATTTATGTTTTCAGCATGCTCTGCAAACATGGAAAAACGGATTGTACCTTCATCAGCCTTTAAATCAAAACAGCTTGCTATCTGGTAAAGACAGGCGTAGCGGTCGATTTATTTCATAAAACTTTATGTACAAAGAGACAGTGTCTATGAACTTAATGGAGAGAATATTGAGTCTGGAAGGGTAATTTTTATTACAGTTTATAGTGGGATTATCCATACTCCACAGTTTCCAGATTTTATGGTAGCAGAGTGTTGATGAGGTTAGCCGCAGTGCAGGGTCGAGGGGCGGGGGAGGCACACATAATTTCTTTTACTGGGAAATACAACTAGCGTAACTATTTAAGATATATAAGACACATTGCTGATTCTAATTAATTATCCAGGCCCAATTAAAGTCCTCTTTATCATATGTTCACAGGTAAAATATTTTACAACATATTACAAAAGCATAAGAAAGGACTGACTATAATGACCATACAGCACAGTCCTTTCATTATGACCCTTTGAAAACCTCAAGAATGCTTTTCGCTCACAGGAGTTCAACTCCAGAAACCATGAACATCTATACTATATCAATTATCTAAAATGTCATACAAATACTATTTCTTAAGAGTAAGTACTGTAAGATGAAAGAAACTCCAGGACAGTGCAGAAATGTTATACACTCAAGAACCCCGAGACTCCAGATGGTTCGTTGGCATAAGCCGTAGCAGCCCGGGCAGGAGGGCAGGCATGTATTCTGACAATACTCAGAAGCTGTGTCCCAGACACTGGGTAAGGCAGTGAGAGACCCAGAGAAGGAGTTGTGTACAGAGAAAGAGGGCGAGGAGGCTTTCCAAGTTGGCTGGCACCTCCACAGACAAGGAGCCACTGAATGGATTCACTGATGGAAAGTCCTGGGGTTTTGTTTGTTTGTTTGTTTGTTTTTTGTTTTGTTTTGTTTTTCTGAGTTTATCAAACTTACAACCTACATTCCCAAAGACACGACTATTTATTTTTATTTTATTTTCTCTATGATGACGATTTCTTTGCTCGGGGGTGTGAAACTTGCTAATAGCATACAAGTTGGCACACATGTGCTTTGATTTAGTGAAAAATAATAATTAAGCCATCCCTTTAAAATGTGAAGAGATGAAACAAAGGGCATTTTAATTTTACTAAGCAGAGTAAAGATAACAATGTATAGGACAGAAAAATGGGGGAAACATGCAGAAGGCACATCTTTTCTTTTTGAATTAAATAATGTCTTTCACATACTAGAACTCTGAAACATAATATATACATATAAGACATATCTTATATATAGTGTGTATAAAATATATATTTACATCAAGTTTGAGTTTTTTTCTCCATCTATTTAAAAATTTTCTTTCTTTTCTTTTCTTTTCTTTTCTTTTCTTTTCTTTTCTTTTCTTTTCTTTTCTTTTTTTCTCAACAAGGATTCTCTGTGTAGCCCTGGCTGTCCTGGAACTCATTCTGTAGATCAGGCTGTCCTTAAACACAGAAATCCTCCTGCCTCTGCCTCCCAATTTAATCCTAATTAAAGGCATGTGCCACCACTGCCCAGCTTGTGTTTTTTTTTTTTTNTTTTTTTTTTTTTTTAATTTAGTGAGGGTGTGGTTCAGGTAGGGTCTCATGTAGCTCAGAATTGGTTTCTAACTTTGTAACTGAAGATGACCTTCGACTCCTGCCTCCACTTCCCTAAGTTCCATTTCTAGAATTATAGGTGAACACCATCAAACTAAGAAGATTTTCTTTAAAAAGATTCACTGCACATTGTTTTGACTCTGAGTGAGCTGGCAACATTGTGGGCCATCCTAGAAAAAGGATCTGATAGGCAGTAGCCTTGAATTTCCCTGTGTAAGATTTGTACCACTAGGTGGCAGCACAAAGACTCCAGTGCTCAAGGTAAACCTCAACTCAATAAGATATCTGGGACAAAAGATGTTGTGAGATATGCAACAGAAAGAAAAATCAAGCCTTGGGGTGGGGAGGAATAGTGTGGTAGCCAGGCATAATGTGACAAGCCTACAGCCTCAGTTCTCAGAATGTGGAAGCAGGAGGTTCAGGAGTTCAGGGCCTGTCTCTGCTTCATGTAGTGTACATGTATATGTATATGTATGTGTATGTATATATATATATGTTTCATGAAAAATATTACATATAACATATATAACACACACATACACACATACATATACACACATATATACATTGTACACATATGTATATAATGTGTATATATATGTATGTACATACACATATATACATAAACACATATATATTATACATACAACATATAATATATATATATATAAATATATATAAGTGTGTATGCATGTATATATAGGTATACACACACACACACACACACACACACACACACACACACACACACACACACACTCACTCTGAGGCCAGCCTATGCTACATGAGACCCTGTCCGATGTAGTAGAAATTAATAAACCCCCCCCCCCCACATACACACTTTTTAAGTTTTGACAATTACCAGGGGTCACCTCTCATCTACTTTTCTAACTGCCGGCCTGACTCCCCCTCCAGTGCTGTACCCCAGATACTTGCTGTTTCTCCTGGCCATGTGCTCACCGTTCTTCTCCCCTTGTTTTGTAACTAAAGAGCTAGCCGAAGCCAAGTGTAATTGCCTTCTTGCCCAGGCAGAGCAGGCAGACAAGAAGAGAAATCAGAGGCTGCAGGCAGGGGGATGATCCTTGAGGAATTTGGACTGTGTCTGACCAGTGTCATCACCTCTGCAGGAAAAGCAAAACGCGACCCCCAGGCCATGTACTGCTTGCACAAAAGACTGAACGGAGCTGTAAAGAAAATTTAAGTTGCCAGGGATTTGATCTTCTAGAAGATAGTTTAAGAATTTCTGTATTTTAATCAAGCCCTTGTTTTAAGACATCTGAAGGAGAAATTTTAAATGCAGAAATTAGTTTTTTTTTTTTTTTTTGGCCTTTCGAGACAGGGTTTCTCTGTATAGCCCTGGCTGTCCTGGAACTCACGTTGTAGACCAGACTGGCCTCGAATTCAGAAATCCACCTGCCTCTGCCTCCTGAGTGTTGGGATTAAAGGCGTGTGCCTCCACGCCCGGCAAATTAGTACATTTTAAATCTTAGTTAATTCTGCCTATATCCCTTCTAAATTCCTTTTCTTTAAATTTTTTATTTTACTGTAATACACACACACACACACACACACACGAATTAGAATTAGAATTAGATGTTCTATCCTTTTGATTCTATTGACAATGAACATTCATAAATTATTGTAAATCATTTACAATGTTCGGTGTTGTATGACTTTGTTCAGTAGAAAAGATCAAAATTCCACAGGCATACCCATTCTCTGGCTACAGATCCAGATTCACAGGTGGAATGTCCACATAATCAGATTCTTAATGAAACATATTCAAAAACATTTTGTTTAGAAAAACACCATCCTTTAAAAAAATTAAAAGAAAAATTAAATAAAAAGCAGATTGCTTTTTAGGGTGGATTCTGGAATGCTATCTTTGTCTCCTTGGGAATATCAGAAGAAGACACAATACCCACCACACTTTTCAGATATAAGCATTGTATTTTCTTTAAAGAAAACACAATATTAAGGGGCAGTAATTTTGAAAGGAAGGGCACTGTGTCTCTGAGCAGAAATGGCTAGAGTGGTCTGCGATGTCTTGCTCTTCTTTGAAGGAAGTTGTGCAGGTTTGGGATAGAGAGGACCATGAGGAGGGAAAGAGGAGGAGGGCGCTTCCGTGGATTAAAAGAAGAACTTGCAGGAGAGGATAAGGAGAAGACACGAGGGGTTGGGGGAGCCATAAAAATGTGGCCCCGAGGGATGCTCACTCGGAGTGAAGAGCAACCCAGATGGAAGGTAAAATAAGTAATAATGTGGGGTTATTGATAATGCTGTAGATTCTAACAGCGCGGCGGGTAGGCAGATGCCCAGTTATTGTGCTACTTAATGCATATTGTAAATATAAAGGCTGTGAGTGTGTCTTTCTTCCAGGAACTGAATAACCAAGGATGGGGTAGAAACCATATGACAGAATCTTTATTAAACTATTAAATTTCTTCTATTGTCCCTCTCCCAAGCTCAATCCCAAATGGACAGAACAGCAAAAAACAGATGGAGGTAAAGACAACTAAGAGAAAGAGAAATTAGAGAAAACTTCCCAAAGAGTTGCTTTCAAACCCTGGTACCATAGTAAAAGGCCTACCATTGTGACCATTTCAGCCTGACTCAGCACACACACACACACACACACACACACACGAACAAACTAGCACACATTCAAGCAGATGTCCCAATACCACATTGCTTGTGCATGTAAATAAGTTAATCAGCACATTACATGGATTAATATTTGTTTGGCTGTTGGTCTCAGATTTGCTTTTAACCTATTGCATTCTATTTTACTTCTTTAAAATATCTAATTTTCAGTTTATTTCAACTGTCCCCAGCAGAAAAAGTTCACAACGTGAAAAATACTGTATTGACATATCATAAAGTGACATTTTAGAATTTTGTTTCTTTTTAAATGAACTTTCCTTGCTGGTAGTGAAGGATGTTACTGCCACGTGAGTGGCATATAAAACATTTATTTTATATATGAGCTAATATCTAGAAGATTAAAAGAAGATGAAGCCATCTGATTATCAAAACCATAATTGGCCATTGATCAAAATAACATTCACCCCACATAAAGGTTCCTGGAGAAAAAAAACAAATACGTGATCATTGCTTAGTAAATTACTACCATTTCCTTCAATAATAGATAGACTGGTATCAATTACATTTTTTTCCAAAGAATACAATTAAGATATCACTTAATCAATTTCCCATTAAGAACAGAAAACATAATGAAAGAGCTTAGACAATAGTAATACAGCTTAGAAAAGGAAAAGAATTATTAAGGGAACGAGAAAAGGTGAGGCGCAGAGCGCACAGCCAGAGAGTTGTCAATTATTCAAAAGCCAATTTAAAGCATCGTTTCTGGTGATTCTTGGAGTATGTTCATCTCTTGAATAGTATAGTCTGCCTTCTCAAATTTTTTTCATTCAAGGCCTTATATGTCATTGAGTAAATTATTTGCTAGACATATGTCTATTTGCAAAATAAGTATATATTTCTTGCAGTGAGTGGAGATGCCCAAATATCAAAATCGTTCACTATATAACTACATCTGATGGGGAAATGGGTTTCTTCTAGTGCACAGCACTACCAGTGCTACATTAAATAAGATTATATTTAAAAGTATCATCTCAAGTGGGGGAAAATAAGAATTGATTGCCTACTAGTTTATACTCTAACCGCCAGAGGAAACGCATCAGGTGGGAACAAAATAAAGAGTCCATCAGAGTGCTCTATTACTATAAGGAGACATTCTAGGCAGAAATCTAGTTAAACATGAATTAGATCCCTTTGCCAGGAGAGAATCTAGTCTTGGGCAAAGGGATACGGCATGAGAGGCTAGTATTTTCAACAGCGCTTAATAACATGTTATAACAGAATGAATCCAAAGTCTATTTTAACAGCCTCCAGCTTGAGCTACTTTACCTAAAAAATACATTTGTAGCCCTCTTCCGACCCTTAGCAACATTCACCTCTTCAAGCAGACTGCCCCAGGAACTGCTGGTTACTTTCCATCTTGTCTTTGTTTCTGTGTTTGGATTATTGAAATAACTCAGAAAACTGGGAAGCCAATCAAAGTCCTGTGCTGGCATTATAGAACATGTGCACTACTGATCCGGAGGTTTCTCTCTTCTGCTAATCTCTAAAAGTCATACAGACAGCATATGTGCCCTTTAAAACAGCTTATCATTGGCTCTTACAGCTAAGCCAGCCTGTGCAAGATGAAGCAGTGCACCTGACAGATTGGAAAGGCTTCAGATAAATAAGAACACAAAATGTTAACTTTAAAATGATATCTATTCAACCTCCTATGCATTCCCCAAAGTTAAAAATTAGTTAAGTTTATATTTAGGGTTGAGATTCAGGTTAAAAAGGAAAATAAACTAGCAATTTATCTAGAGAAAATAAAGCATTCCAAACGCCTCATTAAATATTTCATAGACATGGACTCCCTGACTTTCTCTTACAGTTTAATAAGTCCTCCCTTTGTTTGACACTGGTAATAGTGTAACAATCCAGCCTCGTCAGTGTCTCTGTTTAAGAATAATAAACCAAAGGATAGCAAGACTCCAGTCACATTTTCCAATTAAGAACATTAAAACATTAGCCAAAGGACAGAACTACTAGGTCTATTGATATAAATCTCGTTCACAATGTTCACAATTAACATATAAGTCTGTCACCCCTTTGCGACTATATATAAAAAGTATAAGCAGAAGACTTTTACCAAATGTAGAGGCTGTAGCTGTCACGCTCGGAAGCCAAGACAACTGTACACATAAGCACAGGTCAGCTGCCTGGGACTATTCTGGTCCTATGGACAGATGACACCAGGGTTCCACTGAACAGTGAACTAAAAGACCACAGTCATGTGTAAGGTGGACAGAAGAAGCAAGTGTATGACAAGAACTATGACCTGAGTCAAGGAAGCAGAGTCAACAGCTGGTTGGCTTACAACAGAAATTTATATATATATATATATATATATATATATATATATATATCACCAAGTGAAGTGGGGAGAACTCAGTGTGCCTGTGCCGCAGCAAGTGTCAGCTCCTCCAACAAGCTTTACAACCATAGCTTGGATGACCATATTTCCTTTCACAAATACAAATGGCAGAAGACTAAAAATACACTTGTGGATTCTTTGCAAAGGTTGCAGAAAAAAGCAAAAGCCTGCAGAAAGAAATCGGGAAGGAGGGGCAGGGAGATCACAAATTCACCTGTGACCGTGAGCCTCTGAGAAGTCCTGAATGGGTTTTACAAACATAAGTAGTATTGTGGGGTGTAGGAGGTTTTCCTCAGTGTGTCCACATCTAAAGAGAATAACCAAAGAAACTGCACATCCAAACTGGCTTACTTACTTAATAGCAGAATTGTCTTGCTTTAGTTAGGTATTTTAGGAAAATATATTGTGTTCTCAAGGATCTGATGATCACTTTTTTGAAATCTTAAACAACATATTCATGATCCACACTAAGTTATATTTTCAAATGTCACACTAGTTTAACAACAAAGCATTAATGAAATAAAAAAATGTTTTGTATAATTCTCATATAAATTCTGATGTTGGTTTTTATGGGCGGCAGAAAGATGGAGCTGGAACCCTAGCCTCTAGATAAGCTACTTCCTTATTATCATATAGACAACTAAGTTCTGGGAGAGAATGAAGGGGGAAAGTCAATCTATGTCAGATAATAAGGGAGAAAGGGAAAGTACTTAGGAAAGAAAAGTGTGGAACAGTGACACACAGCCCAGCCCAGCCCCACCAGATCACTTCAGGCCCCGTTAAGTTCCAAAGCCACTGGTCAATTACACCCTTGTCTTATTCCTAGGCATTGAGGTGACCTCTTCCTCTTTCGAGAAGGAGAAAGGATCTATTGAGATATTGGATGGTGGAGAAAAGTCTGTGCCCTTTAAAGCCTTAGCTGGCTTTTCTGAAACTGCTCATGGCATTGCCCTCTAATTATCTTGAATTCTAAAACGTAGTACCTATTAATATTAAAATGTTGAACATAGCTTTAGGAAACTAGAGTAAGTAATTCAGAGCTTATTGTCTACATTGACATACTATGTGCACTTCAAAAGTGGTGATGAAAATATTTGATTCGTATTTATATTGGTTCTAGTATCATTTTCATAATTCTCAATGGAACCCGTAGTTTATTTAATGTTTGTTTGCTTTGCATTGACAACCCCAGGTCACTGTTTTGGGTCTTTATAGTAACAATTATCAGTGGAACCTGTATTTTCCTTAACATTTATTGTTATACTTTTCCTTGTCAATCACAGATCATTATTGTCTGCTTTTACATTTCCTCTCATTTTTCTTTATTCATCTCTGGTCCTAACAATTCTGCCAATACAACAAATCGATGCTAGAATACAAATTAATTACTATAAAATACAGGTTACTCCACAAAATAATAGAAGCCCTCACATGCAGCTGAAGATTGGGTTCTTAGAATTCTCCCTTCTCTATAATTAACCACAGTTATCTATTTGTTTTCAACTCTCTCCTGGATTCTTCTTGAGAGCACACAGATATTTTATTCTCTGTTTACTTGGCAAGTCTCTTCACGGAGAATGGAAATGCCTCCCTAAGTATCATTGTGCATCCACAGCTCTTCAGGAAAATACTCCCTAGATTGAGTCTCACTCTCCTCACTCCACATGTGAATGAGAACCCATTTCATCTTTATCATCCCACCCCATGGACACAGTTCTCATCATCATCAGGGAACACTCCCATCCACAGCTCTCGGCTTGCCTCTCACTGAGCCCCTGAGCAACACTTACTAGTAACTGAAAAGCCATCCCTTTAAAGATCCTCTTTTGACATACTGTCCTTCCTGTCCTTATGCTCTTGTACAAAGCTCTCTAGCAGATCAACAGTGCTGGATCTCTCTTCCCGTCCTGACTCCACAGGTGTCTCTTTCTAACCTCTGAAGTGTGTCCAACTTGCACCCCAGGGTAGTTATATATAATATATATAATATATATATATATATATATATATATATATATATATATATTACTCAACACAGTTGTAGATCACAATGTCATATTACAATGCCAAAAGGTTGGATAGGTACCGTTCGATGGCTCTGTGGGACAGCACTTGTTCAAGTGTGAAGAGCAGAGTTTGGATCCTCAGAGCCCATCCACATAAAAGCCAACAGGCATGGTTGAAAGGCTACGACAGGGGGCCCCAGGGGTGACTTGGCTGCTTAGACTATAGTTGGAATCTGTTAGCTCTGCGTTCAGGGAAGAGACCCAGCCTTAATAAATAGAATGAAGAATGATCGAGGACGATATTTCACCTCAACTTTGGGTCCCCACACTCACATGCACGAGCACCACACATAGGCACTCAAAATACACCTACATGCAATGTGCTTAAAACAAAAGTTTGGATACTACCTCTCTGTTGGTCTTCGCTGCCTATCTTCTGTTCTGGCTCTCATCCATGGTGATCCATGGCAGTTATTATTAAGCAACAAATACCTCCTCTACCCAATGAATCCCAAACACATTTTGGCAAACTTTCCCTTCTTTTATAGCCAAAGGCTCACTTGTCCAAGTACCACGTTAAGCTTTCTAGTTCAACATAGAGCAGGCATGTAATGCTGAATATAGAACCCCCCAAAAGAATTCCCTCAAAAACCACACTCTTCCCATCATAGGAAAGATGGCATCACTTGCTCAATAGCTGAGCCACAGGAGTAGAGGCTGCCCCCACTTCCCATCTTTCCTCATAGTAGCTTCCAATCCATATGGCCATTGTCAGTAGTTAGTCCCCCATTTTCACTGCTGCATCGTATTCTCTACTGTATGCAGTGGCTGCATGATTCTTGAGTGGCAATGAACATCATGACTTACTTCTTTCTACACACGTCTTTCTAGTGGATTCTTATCCCGTTCAGAGCAAGAGCCACGGCAGAATTTAAGGTCCTAACTACCTTCCCTCTGGCCCCGATGTCGCTTCTGTTCCCATCAGTACCACTGTCCACTGGTTGTCCACGGCAAGCCACAGTCCTCTCTCACCACACCAGTGGCTCTCACCTGGGCATTTCAATCTTCTCATAAGCTGGACTGAAATTCCTGGAGTTACTTTACAGAGGAAGGACAAGCCCTTGAGGGTTATGGTTTCTACAGCTACAAACCATTCTTCTGCATGGGCGGGTTGTGAACCCCTCAGCCTCACATTGGAGGGCACATACTGCTAGTGCTCAGCAGGCCTCTCACGTGTTTGCATAGCTCCATTCTAAATCATAATCATTTACTGTAGCTCTCAGGAAGTGTCCTAGCTTTCGTCCTATCACACGATGAATTCCATGTTCCACTGCGATGTCTGCTTTCTCTAGGGTAAGCAAGACCTTCCACTCCCTGAGGCCAGTACCTTTTCCACTTGGAGGAGTCGAGTCCCCTGCTTCCTCAAAAAATATTTTCATGTCCTTTTGCTGTTATTGAAGCATTCTTGGTGTCCTTAATCTCTGAACTCCATCATTTTAAAGACATTTCTTCTTTCCATATATAACCATCCCACGTAACAGTACTTTTTTTGTCAAATACAATGCTCTTTACTTCTAATTCTCTTCTTACAGGGTGAGTCGCTCGATGACATTCTATAAACTGTAGTCCACATCTAACTGAAATAAACGAGTGTTTGTTTCTTTAATCTCATATTATTCATCAGGCTTACAGGCATATCCAGCTTTTTGATACTGCAATGGGATGATGCCTGCTATAACATTCATGCTCAAGAATATGAAATTTAGTTACAAAGAAATTGCAGACAGATTCTTAATACCCTAAGTGTGTTTCCAATGCTGGGTTGGCTTGTATTCCTAGCTGCATGTGGTCCAAGAGCTTCAGGATGGACAGACCAGGAAGCAGAGCGAGAGAGAAACAGTGGCAGCTTTGTTTAACACTGTATACCCAGCGTCAATAATGCCTGCTTAGATAGATGGTGACAGACGCTTAGCAGACACTTGGTTGAACGAATACCTTGATCACATGATCTGAGAGTCTAGATATGGACATGTGCATCTTCTGCACTTTTGTGTCATGTCATATGTAGTGTCACCTGCTTCTCTGTCACGGAGCATGTTTGTTCTACCAATGTCAAAAGTCATTGGCTATCAAATTTACCTGATTTAAATGAGGGATGTCTTTCTCTTCCATCAGTTTGGAAAGTCAACCCCTTCCCTCGCTCATCAACACCAAATATGCAAGTCCTAAGTGAGAAGGTGAAGAGGAACCCCTCTGCTCTCTAGCCATTTCAATGCTGGCTCAGTACCCTGCTGCATATGAGTCAAATAAAGATTCGAAGAATCAACCCAATGCCCTTTTCTTTGCTCATTCTGAGGTAGGCAAACCTTTCCACTGGACACTTTTACTGTGCTCTAGTTAATCAGTTAAACAATAAAAGGTTATAAAATGCTACAGCAATATTTGTAGAATATGGTGATTATAAAAACTTAATATGAAGTAATAAAAATGTAAAAATGGGATGTTTCCAGGCAATTTCTCTTGCTAATTTCTCATCCCTTATCATCGCGGCATTAGCAGCTTTGAGAAATACCACAGTAACTTCTTGGGTTGACTTTTAATTCAAGTTCTGTCCTCTGCACCACTGCCACCAACTTTGTTGTATGAGAGGAGAAAAAGGAAGTGTTGAGTATTGCTTATAATATTTAGGAGAAAAGGAAGAATGATAAGAAAAACCCAACAAGGCAGATGTTCACTGACCCTCGGTCAACACTAGGCATCTGTACTGTGTTCTGCCATCCTAGGGTAGATCACGTTGCCCCATTCGCTTCACGGATGGACATGAGGATTGAGAGGATGACTTTCGAAAGTCGTAAATTTTACTTCATATATTTGTATGTTCCATAGAACAGTTCACTAGGCTTATGATTAAGTAATTTTTATTCGTGACATAAAAATTATGAAATAAAACATACTACGTGAAATGAACAAGTAACTCACAGAGAGGACAAATCACAGTGTCTTAAAGTGATGCTGTAATACACATTATGCAGAATATTAAATTTTAGCCACACACATGTATATATATATATATATATATATATATATATATATATGATCAATATTAAAATATTTACTGATCATTTTCACAGAGAAAGTGATGTTTTCCATAAGTGGCACAGCAGACATGAGCCCACATATAGGGACCTGGATACTGCAGAAACACTGAAGTTCAGAGACACAGCTATAGGACACATATATAGACACATAGGCAATATATAGTGGTGTGCTTTACTACTTGTTAAGTGCTAATGCTTAAGACTATAGAGTTCAAGTTACATTGCTATTCGTCAAAGAGACTTGTTCATTTTATTCAGAGGTATGAGCAATACCAGAAGGCGCAACGTAAGAAATAGCCATTCAAAAGCATCTTAATTCCACTTTTCTCAACTCTTTCAATCCAGTGTTGTTCATTGGTCCATGGTAGTAGATAGCACACAGTGTAGGGAGCAAAGGAAGCCCCCTGAGTTAGTAAACGTGTATTTTGACACAGGCATGTCCACGTCCCTGACACAAAGGCCAATTGACTCATGGGAAATTGGCTAAGCTGTTACCTCTATGGGTTTGACTCAAGATGAATGGCAAAGCTTTTCCTCAAGGAGACCGAGTGTTTGTAAAAGATTGATTGGTGTGTACAGACCAGCAACTGTGGCTTCCTCCTCCCAGACGGCTATAAGCTTGGCTTGCCCCCTCACGGAGCCAACTGAGCCTAGCTCACCACGGCCCCTGGATTGTACCTAAAAACTGTGCTGAAGTCGAGGTTGGTAGCAGTAGGTAAGCTCAACCTGATCCCAGTTTCAATATATGTGTATCTATGCCTTTTTTTCTTCACTCTCTCCATACCCCTAGGCAGGGTGCAAGATCATAAGCCACACGAGGCACAGCAACAGGGGTTGTTAGATAAAGCAATGAATGTCTGTTTACTTGTCAACCTTGAAAACTGAAACTCCTGAATCAGGAGATTTTTAACTTTGTTAAAGAGGGAAGGTGAAACTTATTTGAGTGCTAGGAAGGAATTTAATATTGATAAAATAATAACTTCTAGTGGTAAACACACAGCTCTATATAGATGTTTATAAACATTCTGCCAAGTTTTCAATAATATATCATCTCTCAATATTGAATCCTACCTTTTACCAGAAGCAAAACAACCATGTTTCCTTGTATTTTATGAGCAGACAGCAGTTTATGCATTCATTGATCATGTTTTAATCATGGGCCTCAGTAGTAATACAGTGTCAGAGGAAAAAGCAATATTGGGAAAATCTGATCCTAGCATTGTGTCTGGCCTCTGAAGACAAAATACACAAATATGCACTCAGTTTCATAGGGAATAAGTCAATAATACGGGGTTTTATATTTGCAGAGAAGGGTGGTTTAGTATTTAGGTTTGTATGTAGAAAAGAAAAAAAGGCAAAGTCTAATGAGATTTACAATTTCTTCTACTAAAGCTGCAAGAGGCAATCACTTATACATAGAAGGTAACTCCATGTACAGCTGCATAACTACCACAATGAATGAAATAACTAGATATTGTCATGTGAGCACTTCTCAAAGTATCATCTTACCTCCAAAAATTAGAGGGAACATTAGAATCGTGTGTTGAAATATTTCCATTATAGATCACCCCGATATTTAACACAATAGTAATTGAATTAGAAGGTGATTCAAAGCAAAATCTATATGCAAGTTTAGAGATGCACATCTATCCTTGTGTCAGGTTGTGCTGGTCTGAAAGGGAATGACCTCCATAGGCTCCTCGATCTGAATGCTTATTCATCAGGGAGCGGAACTCTGAGCAGAATGAGAATGATTAGGAGGTGTGGCTTTGCGGCAGTAGGTGTGGCTTGTTGGAGGAGGCGGTTTCAAAAGTCCGTGTTAGGCCTCCCGTGTCTCTGCTGCGGATCAGGATGTAAAGCTCTCGGCTGCTTCTGCATGCTTCCTGCTATCATGTTCATAAACTAAAGCCCTGAAGCGGAGAGCAAGCCCCCCCACCAAACGGCTTTCTGTGTAAGATGCCTTGGTCATGATGCATCTTCACCATGTACAGAGTGGTAAATAAAGACAGCCTCTCATTACACAGACCTTGGCTGACGTGGAACTCTCACTGTAGACCTGGCTGGCCTCAGACGCTTAGAGGTCCATCTGCCTCTGCCTCCCACGTGCTGGGATTGAAGGAAGAGTCTGCCGTGCCTAACTGAATCACTGTAATATCAATTTTTTTTTAAAAAAAAAAACCGCACTCAGAAATAGATGTATAAATTCCAGGCAGTCCATCATCATGTCATTTTGTATTACTGCCATCTAAAAAGTTCAAGTTTGAACAATTACAAAAAAAAAAAAATCTTTATTTACCTGAAAGCACTCATAATAACTGATGTCTACGAGGGATTTATATATGTTCATTTCGCATATAATTCTGTTGTACACAGGCTGTCTATCCCACTTTACCATTCAAAGGAAGCATAATTCTATAAACTAAGATACCAAAACTCTGCCACAAAATGGTTCAATAAATAAGTATATGGATTTAGCCTAGCTAATGCAAGTGTGGCTGCTCCAAGCAGTGTCCTATTCAGTATGGCCAATCATGTGGTCTGCAAGGTTCTACACAGAGCTTCTTTGAACGTAGTGTCTGCACACGATCTAGGTACCAGTCATTGAAACAATAAAAATGCATGGTTTTCTCTGGTGCTGTAAAACACGAAGACTTCATGTCTCTTACCTTTGCCATGGTTCCTCCCATCCTCAAGGAGTGGCACAACAATAGTGTTGTTCACATTTCCAGGTGACCGTACAGCTGTGTAGACAACCGGCACTGACTGTACCACCACAGGGATTCGATGAACATGACTGAGTTTGTTAGACTGTAAGTTCATGGGACTGGAAGGTGGGACGGGATGGATGATGTGCAAGAACTGCTGGCCACCCACGCCAGAGGCAGAGGCAACAAGGGGTCCTGGAGATAACACTGTTGACGAAGACGATGCTGAAGATACTGATGTTATAACAGTGGGGGATGAGGCTGGACGACTAGAAGAGGATGAAGAGGTTGAAGTTGAAGAAGGTGAGGAGGCGGACGCTGTCATGGAGACAGGGGAGGATGACGCTGCAGTAGGGGAGGTCCTGGCTTTGTTGATTGACAAGTCCACTGGCTCAGTTTGTGTCTGGAAGTGATCTACAGGCAGTGAGTCCTCTGGGGGCTCCCCTTTCACATTATTTAGCAAGAGGGGGACAGCTTCCATATCGGGGTAGTTGTGGACGTTTGGAGACTGCAAGGAGAAAATGGAACAGATTTGTCATTATCGCTGATATATTTCAACAGATACATAACTAATTTGAAGGTGTATTAATTTTTCTCTTATTGCAGGGGAGCATTAGTTCTTTCACTCAAATATTCAAGGAATTTTTCTTTGTCCGTCACAATAATGACAGCTAAAATAGCAAAATGCATCAGAAGAAGAAGGGAGTCATTTAACAGGAGTATGTTTCCTTTCCATTGGAAGGACAGACATACAGCTTCTTAAGATGAATTCACTGGTTCATACAAGAGGTTACAGGAATTATAAAATCATCACTAAATTCCTGTAGAATCTTTGAAAGACAAGCTTGGTGTATAAAACATTGTTTCAGAGCTGTGCAAACAGGAGTTATTTGACCACAGCATTCCCATTGCTGATCTGAGTTGTTCTTCCACTAGCAGTCTGTCTCAGTGTCTTGTTATGAAGGAATGAGAACTTTCACTAGATGAACTGAAATACCCTCTCCAGCTCTGGAGCTCTACACTGTGGTGAATGATTTTACCCTTGTGCAACATGATCCTGATCTAGAAACAAAATATCATCCAGCAGCAATCTTGGGAAACTCGCTGTGACATTTCTACACTCATGCTCAGCACAAGAACTACTGGGACACGCTCATTCAAAGTACTCAGAAGGCACACAGTCTTCGTCAGTCTCCCAGGGCTGGTCATCAAGTTACCGAAGTTAAATCATTTGAAAGTGTTAGATTTTAACCCTCAATACCCGACACATTTTATTTGGGAAGATATTGCAAAAAGTTATGATACCTGAACTAGAGGAAACAGGTTTTAGAAAATCTATATGAGAAATTTTTAAATTGTCTACAATCATTCTGTTTAACTTAAAATGATTGTTTTGTTTAAGTTCATTTGTATTCCTGTAAGTTTTATTGAAAAATGTTTAGCAATAAATAACCTATAGTTTAATACATTAATATTTTCAGTATACTATTAATGGGCATGAACACACACAAACCTATTAATTCTGAAGTGGAACAAGTACCTATGAAATGCACACTTCTGGAACCACATGGCCCATGTTCTATTCCAGTGTGTCTGTAGAGTCTTGATACCGAGAAGCGGACCACAGAAGACTATTTTGTTACACCTAATTTAACCAGGTCGACGCTCACATTAGTATTATTCTCTCAGATGAAAACCCCAAATCATTATTTTCTGCTTTCTTATGGTATTGGAACAACAATTATGTGAAGTTGGTCATTTCATGAAAGATTTTCGTTTGCTAGTCTTCCTGAAAACATGAAAATGCATTTAAAGGTTCTAAAAGAAACATTGTTCTTAAAAACTTTCATTATTGAATATAAATTATAGTTCTATTCAGAGCACACAATAGGCAGGAGTGCGAGGGTGTTTTATTCTGCCACAATGAAGAGAGAGAAAAAAACCAAATCAGCTGCGGCAGCGGATCAAATGAAAGGGAAATGGGCTGATGTTTTAATGCCTTTTCCCTCTTACCTAAAACGACTACCTGCAAAAGCACATGAATTAGTGCTATAAAAGCTCTGAGAACTGCAATGCCTCCTGGATGGAATTCTATCCAGGAACTGCACTTTAGGTATTAAAGCTGAGAAACAATTTTATAAACCATCCCAAACACATTAAGAAACAAACAGCCAAACACCCAAACAACGTAAATTTCACTACTTCCATGCACGTCTGTAGACATTAGCACTCTTCCTATTAGGGCACGATGTTTATTCTCAGCAGTGTCATTAGGGTTTTGTTTTCATAGAATAATATGAGTTGTTTTTAATCAGTATATTACACACACATAGAAACCCTTGGTGGATATTGCTTTCATAACAGACAGAAACTGGTTCAAAATCCAAAATATAAATCATTAAACGCATTATTAAAAAGTACCAATCTCTTTGATTACACACACCCTGGGTCCATTACACATTAGACAAATTTAACACTCTTAATTTGGAAACGATGGTTATTTCTGCCTTACGTAGAAACTGACATTTACAGATAAAGAGGTGAGCAGCATTGCATCCCTGTAGGAACCGTTCCTCACAGAAAGGGAAATACGCATTGGAAGACTATGTCAGGAGAATTGAGGCCTATGGAGCTGATAAAGAGATGCTTCTAGGGCATCGGGCATCACTGAGTTTTAAGAGGTGCCCCAGCTTCTCTGTGTTGTGACTGAGAGCCCACCATTTGCATGGCACTGTCTAATCTCCAATTTCCTCCAAAAGTCATGGTATAGGATCAGCTAACGACATCCGTTCAGCCTCACTGGATGGACGATATTTCCATAAAGACATTGCTCAGAGCATACCTAGCTTTTCCCAGATGCCCGAGAACAACACAGCTTTCTCCTACGCTCAGACTAAAATAACTAGGAAGCATAAACCAAACCTTTAGATCACACACTAGGGGCCTTGGAAAATTATGTGTAAATTTATAAACACAAACATTACACAGACATGGCAGCTCCTCTCTAACATACAGCAGTTGAAATGAAGCCATACATTAAATAATTATACTCTATCAGTATCAAGACAATAAAATCTTTATTGTACCCTTCCTCTGCTTTCAATGCTGACAGGGCATCATGTCCCAAAAGCCATTACTAATCTCCTGGGACAGAGAACCATGTTGCAGGTAAAACTGTCTGTCTGTACTTCAGCTTTGGGCTGCACAGCCTATCTGTACAGTCCATGATGTTAGAGGACAAGGTCTTTAAACAGCTGTGGCAGACCCTCCTTCCTCCTTTTAAGACATGAAAAATGCCCATAAGACTCCACCCTGGAATCACTATTGGGCATTTATCTCTTTGTTTACCAAAAGAGGAAGATGGAAGTGGATTCAGTCCAAAGAGGCTTGGTCCCCTAAGTGGGAAGCTGGAGTGAGGTGCTGCAAATGCAGCTGACCACCGAGAGGGAGAGGAAGCTGAAGGGAAACAGGGATGATGGAGAGAGTGCAAAGGAAGCTGGAGAGCAAAGGGAAAAGTGGGAGCACATGAGGAGGGGGGCAGGGGATGGCCTCAAGGGAAGGGACCCAAAGAGCCAATGAAAAAGAACAAAGATTGTTTTTAACAGAAGATACTTTTGTCAATAAAAGAAAAGATTGTGCAGCAAAATTTCATCAGCAAAGTCTAAATTCTGGACACATCTGTAGACATCTTATCACAGTGCCAACTATGTAATTTTTGTGTTTTTTCTAATACACACCGATTTTTGCTTGGAAAGTTGTAACAGAAAGTGAATTTCACTGTGGATTTCCCTGGTATGGAAGACAGAACTCTCACTACATTCTCACCATCAAGCAAAAACAACCCACTTCCCAGTGCTACAGGGAGTACACAGGGTACTAGATTTTTCTCAGGGAGGAATGACAATGACATTTCTTTTTCCAAAAGGTTATATCATACCTTTGGGAAGGGTCCGCCATAAAATTTCAACTACTAAATGATATTTTATGAAATAATACTATAAATACAAACAAAAAGGCCAGCACGATTCGTCTGACAATATACTTCACATACCCCAGAAAAAATACGTGTGCAAGCGTTATCGCACATATAAGCTGGCTTTACATACAATAATCCACATGATAAAATATTAACACATAGCGCCATAGTGACATGTTCACTTAAGCAACTTCAGGGACACAGCTGAGTCTCCCCAAGCAAGAACCTTCTTCTGGAATAAAGAGTTTAAAACGAAACGAAGCATTTTGGTGAAGGAATGGGCAAAGGAACCCCGAGCCTCCCACGGGGTTATTTCCTGGAGAATCCGAGAGAGGTTTCCATCAGCCAATAATTGCCAACAGCAGAATCTTATCATGGTCTGTCAAGGAACATAAGGCATTTTTTCATGGAGATCATGTCTTTTAATCATCTGTAAATTTTAAAAAGCAACAACCATGGATGGACACCCAGGGAAATCTCTCCACCAGTGCTTAGGAATCTTCTAGCAGAGAAGGATTTGAAGAAGAGGCTAATGAATGTTATCCAAGATGTGTATGGTGCCCGTGACACCTTTAATGGGACCAGAGAGTTTTGGGGATGTAGTAAACACAAATAGTATGGTGACAACAATCTATCATTTACATAAATTATGCTTTATTTTACTTTTTAAAAAAATTGAGCAATAATTTCAAGCTAATATTTTAGGAAAATGTTCTAAAATGATTTCCCTAATATCCTGTCTCTATCCTAAGCTGTTCTGGATTGCTATGAAAAAGGAAAGGAAAAATTCCAGTGATTTGAAATCATGACCTAACCCAGTTTCCTTTTTATGAGCAGTGTCATTTTGAATTCGCTAAGGTTTTAGGATTTTTCACAATAGAAATGAGTAACACTAGTTCCAGCCTTGTAAAATTGCTATGAAGACTGAGCTGATGTCCCCGCGTTCTGGTAGCAGTAAAAAGAGAAGAAGATGAGCAGAACTCTTCGTTCTTGGAAGTAAAAATCCTCAAAGAATGTCAACCAATTGCCAAAAGGGTTGGAGAGCTCAGTGATGCAGTGCATTCTGGTACAAGCTTGCCAAGAGTCACTGCTGTGGTACATGCCTTGCAAAACCAGCAGATACACATTACAAAATAGAATACTCTGTTCCTACAGACATCACAGGGTTAAAAACTTATCCTGAATATTTGAAAAAAAAATTTTTTTTAAAGATGACTCAGATTGATCCACAACAAATCCACATCTCAGCCGCGGGATCACACGTGATGTGATCGATTTGATTTCTTAATACTACCATGTAAACAGCCCCCAAAGAGCACAGCTGGTCTATCACAGCACTAGTTTAGTTTTATGAAGTTCGGAGTCTCCCTTAGTGTTCAGACTTGTGATTGAAAATGTATGTTCTGGGGCGAGAGGGAAAGGCTCAACACTGAAGGATATTTGCTGCTCTGAACTTCAGCTCTCCACTGACCCTCACTCACACCAGGGGCTTCACAGGCCCCAGTAACTTCAGAGCCAGAGACTCCACAGCCCTCTTGTGGTCTCCATGGACACCTTTACTCCTGTGCACCTTTCCTGCATTATTTTAAATAAGACTATATTTTAATTAAAGGGCCATTTTTAAAATATGACATTCATAAGAACTCCATTCCTCAGGGTCTTCCCCTGAGTCACCTGATGAGAGCGCACCACAACTGTGGTCCGGTACTTTGTTCTCAGTGTTCTCCATCTGTTGCTGGAGCACAGGCTTCTCTGTACTTTTATTTTACTGAAAATGGTACCCATTTGTTGACCTTTGTATTGTTTATGTCCCGATACTCATTAATTTGTCTTGTTTCCAGAGATTCTTCTTCTCCACATGTTCAAGGGCCATAAAAACGTAAGTTTATAAAAGCAGGAAGGCATAAAGCTATACTAAAGAAAGATAAACTGTGACTTCACATATATCATTCCTGAGTGAGAGGAAGCCACTCACACTCTCCTACCCTGATAACCGATATTGACATTCTTGACAAAGTTATCTGCAGTGTGAAAGGACATGTTTAAATGAATATTCAAGTACTGCTCCAAAACAACATCTCAGTTGAAAATGCAAGAAGTGATTCTTCAAGAAAATACAGGACCTGGTTGGCAAGATGGCTGAGCTAGTAAAGGCATAGTGCTTGTAACCTCGGGAATGGGCATGGTGATTTCACTCCCTCAACCTGCCCTTTGATTGATACATGTGAGCACTCAAGCTCTCTCTCCCTCCCTCCCTCCCTCCGTCCCTCCCTAACTCCCTCCCTCCCTCCCTCTCTGTCATACACACACACACACACACANTCCCTCCCTCCCTCCGTCCCTCCCTAACTCCCTCCCTCCCTCCCTCTCTGTCATACACACACACACACACACACACACACACACACACACACATTATTAATAGTGCATAAAAGAAAAGCCAAAATGTAAATAAAACAACGATCCTGTGCCTTGGTGTGTGTTTATCACCTTAACTCCTGATCTGAGAATGTGAGCCTTAACAGTGTTGAGCACAAATATGCCCACTGAGCCCAGTCGTTTCCTTATTTTACGGTTGTTATATTTCCTATGACTTTTCATTACAGGGCTTTCCTAAGTTACATTGTTTATCTAAATCAATCAGAATCAACATTTATAGTTGACTGCCTTCTCAAACTCTGGAGAGGACATGTGTGTTGGCTGAAGGAAGGGAAAGAAAGGGGATTTTGTGTGTCTGATTTTCAAATTAATAGCAGACATCCATAAGTACTGAAATGATGGACAACCCTATCCAGACATGAATGTCAATATTACATATAAATACAAATTCCAAAGAAAAGAAAGTGCTAGCATAATGTACTTGATTTCTGTGCTTTACATCTGTCACGAAAAGAACAAGTTATTCTGTATCTTAAACCACTTAATTTGTTTTCATCTGGTCAAGTTAGAAGAATTGCTTACAGTTAGCAATGGTCAAGATGACACACATGGGAAGAAGGATCTAAACTGAGGAAGCATCTGCTTCGACTGGCCTGGGAGCATGGCTGCGCAGTGTCTTCTTGTTGCTAACTGATGTGATGGTGTTGAAATTGTAAAAGTTGTTCTTGTTTCCTTCCTCCTTCCTTCCTTCCTTCCTTCTTTTTTTCTTAAGTGTTTGAGTGTTTGCATGCTTGCGTGTGTATGTGCATGCACATATGTGTGTGCATGCAAAATATATGCCTATGTGTGTGAATGTGTGTGTGTGTGTGTGTGTGTGTGTGTGTGTGTGTGTGTGTGTGTAACTGGGTAGGTTATCATCAGATGACAACTTGAGGAAGCGAGGACTCTCCTTCTCCTTTGTAGGTTGCACTGACCAAACTCAGGTTGTCAAGCTTGGTGGCAAGTGTGTTCCCATTCACTTGCTGTGCCACCTCCCCAACCCTTTGCCTTCTGCAGCCATGAGGCACATACAAGTGCACATGGTCAATACATTCACATAAAATGTTGTCTACAAATGAATGTTCTGTTCTCTGTGTCCATTAAGAGAGCCATGAATGCACAGGGTAGACGAGGGTTCAGCCTAGGGGAGAAAGAAGCAACAGACATGCAGTAAGAAAGTACAGCTGTTTCCCAAAGGGGAGAATTTGGCTAATCAGATGTAACTTAAAATGATGGAGGCAATCTCTGGTGTGTGCTGCTCTTAGCTGAACACTTAATGAAATAAGGACTATAAAAATGGTGACAGCAGTGTCTAGGTGGATGTCTGTCAGGAAAGAATCTGATGAACAAGCAGGGTGTGATGGAGCTCTCTTAAGATCTCACCACTGTGGGGAAGGAGAGACAGGTGGACCCCTGGGCCTTAATGGGCAGCCAGCACAACCACTCAGTGAGTTCCAGGCCACTGAGAAAATCAGTCACATAAAAGGGCATGGATTGGATAGTGCTTTAGGAAATGAGGTTGCCTTTGGCCTCAGCACACATGTGTGTGAGCGTACATGCACTAGCATATGAGTGTATGGGTATACACCCACCAGCACACCCTCATGCACACACGCTGACACATTCAGAAGCGCACATGTGCTCTGCAACATTAATGCTGTCAAGGACGCACTGAAGCTAAAGCACTGGTGTGTTAGAGGATGTGAGTGTAATGGAGATAGGCATGCTGGAACACTAGCTTGCAAACGTCTTACGACACCTATGACTATTCCGAAGCATCAGGCCATTACCATTCTCCTCTCTATTCCCTTTTCTATACTCTTAAACAAAGAGGAAGCAGCCTTACATTCAGAGGCCATCCCAAACATGTTCCTAAATTCAGTCCTGTTTGGAATTGACAACCTTCAACAAATGCCATTGAAGGGTCACCAGTGAGAATATGTTTTTAAAACAAAGACACAAAACCAACCAGCCAAAGAGAAAAGTTACGGCTAAGGGAAGACAGCAGATTTAGCTTAGGAAGCTTCTGGAATAAGCACAAGGTGTCAGGTGCCACTGCAATGAAGAGGCTTTTTAAAGAGAACTGTTGTGTTTGGAAGAAAACACAAACAACAGTCTTCTCAATTTCACACAAATGAGTTTTTTAGATTGCTGTGAGTAAAAAAATCTCAATGCTACAATGCCCAGTCACCTCAATGGAACCTGTATCTCAAGTAATATAGACAAGAATCTGGATGGCTGGATGGTTTACAAAGCAGCCCCCATGAAGAAGCAGACACTTATACTGAAGTTGTGCATTAAAGCAGATGAGGAGGGACTGGAGAGAGAGCTTAGAGCTCAAGGACACCACCTGCCTTTCCAGAAGAGCCTGGTTCAATTCCCAGCACAGCCTAGGGCCCTAACAACTGTCTCTAAATTCAGTTCCAAGGGAATACAATGCCCCCTTCTGGCCTAAGGCAAAACACTCATGCACAAAATAAAAATAAGTAATGATTAAAAATTAAAACTGACTTGAATGTGGAAAAATAACAACTTAACATTTATGTGCAATTTTCATAGTATAGACTTTCTTATACTTTTAGTAATGGATACTATAAATATTCAGTTAAAATACTGAATAATTTCTATATTAACTTTGGCTATAAAAATTTCATTCTGGGAAAATAAAGAAGGCAAATTTACCCCCAAAGAATTATATTCAGACATTCGTGTCAATCTGAGATTTTGAGGAAAATAGATTGCCTTATTTATAGTGGTAACCAGATCACCATTTAGAGGAGATATGGACTATATTTCATTTTAAACTATTTTATTATATTTACTGAAGTGAATCCATGTCACTTCATGATAAAAAGAAATAATGTTCTATTTTTCAGAAAGTATTGAAAATAATGTATATGAAATGCTTTTGCATTGACTCCTAATGAACATTTTTATCTACATCTTAATCTCAATCTTCCTTTATTAATACAAAATATATTTTAAGGGAAAAAAATCTAAACTGATAGAAGATTCCCATATATTTTTTTCTATTTTCAATGATGTGTGTGTGTGTGTGTGTGTGTGTGTTTTCACAGCATCATTAGAAGAAAGAAAATACATGATATTATGATGAGAGAAATCATGAACCTCATTGAACCTCAATTTACCATGGAAGCTCCTACGATCAGCTTATTATTGGTGTTATGAATATTCAACAGACATTAATGTGCAGATCCATCTATCATCTGAAATTAGGCTAAACATGTGTGCTCAGTATAATTTATCACTAAAGGTAAGTAATTCCAGTCACTACACTGGATTAAGACCATGGTTCTCTATAAATTTGTACTTCAAAAAGTACCATCACTGTTACAACCAGGCATCAGTAATAAAAAGCATTTTCTGTTTTGATGAAAAAAGTTCACAATTAATTCATAAGAGTTTAATGACTCAATTAATCTGGACCCCTGAGATCTCTCAAATACTGGGGAACCAAACAGGCAGCATACACCAGCTGATATGAGGCCCCCTAACACACAAACAGCAGAGGACTATCAGGTCTGTGTTCATTCAGAGATGGTGCACTTAACCCTTAAGAGACTGGAGGCCCCAAAGAGTTTAGGTCAGGTGGCCTGGGGGTGGGAACATCCATGTGGAGACAGGGGTGGGGAGGAGGTTTGGGATGTGGAACAGTCAGAGGGTGGATGTGGGGTAGGGGAATAAAATACTGAGTGTAAATAAATAAATTAATTAATTAATTAATAATGAACATTATAAATAGAGTATCAACTATATTTATTGTTCACTACAATCCACTTATGAATATTACAAAAGGATTTTTAATCCTCATCCTGAAAGAAGCAAGCCTTTCCCTTTCCTGGAGAGACACTTGCACTCATTGACAAAAAAGTGTAAAAACAACGGAGAGTGTTTCAACTCTACATTTTATGAAAATAGGTAGGTCTTTCTTGGCATGTTGGCTCATGTTGGCTAACCGAGCACTCGGGAAGCAACAGCAGGGAAATTGTTTCAAGACCAAGGGCAGCTTGGTTTACATGGAGAGCTTTAGACCAGCCAAGGCTACATGATGTGAACTTGTCCAAAAAAGAAACAAAAGACAAAGGAAGGCAGGAATGTTGAGATGGCTCAATGCCAAGTCATCCATTGCCAAGCCTGAAGACCTGACTTCATTCCTGGGACCATACACTGAACATTTAAGCAGGGGACTGGCAGTGTGTATGTGCTGTAAGAACAAGAACCAAAATTCCTTGGAATTATGACCTACCAGTCTACACAAATCTATCTGTGTGTCCTTCATTTCCTGCTTTATTTTCAGGCTTTGTGCTTTAAGTTCAGGTAGGGGTGTGTGTGTGTGTGTGTGTGTGTGTGTGTGTGTGTGTGTGTTAATCAAGCATGTTTGGGACTGAAGAGGACCTAAGTCATATGTTCTCTGGGTACTTTTCAACACCATGTAGAATCTGCCTGTGAGGTAAACATTCTAAACAAGCCCATGAAAATGTCTAGTCTTAATTCCAAGCCATATCCATGGACTATTTTCACAGGGACAACACCATGCCTACATAACATGTACAGCTATGTATTGCTTACTCCTTATGGTATCTCAAGGCAGAGAATGGGATAGACATACTTTTTACGAATAGAAACACACATGAGAAGGTCAAAACAACATGCCATCCATCTATAGGTGGATTCTACTCAAACAACCTTCAGTGAACTCTGACCATGAAATCCACGACTTAAATGTGAATACATTGACATCTCCCATGTCTGATTTATAAAGTGTGACTTCATATCATGATGCTTCTGTCATCACTTTGGCAAGACATTTTCCAGTTGCTTCATGTGACTACAGTGTCAAGTAATAGAGAACAAGGGCCCATAGGTTAAGTAATAGCTCTCAGGGACTTCACAAACATATCTTACTGTGATGATTTTTTCCATTAAACAGTTTTCCTTATATCTCTCACACAACATGTGCATGTTGTTTGATTGCTTATTAGTGAATAAACAGAAGAAGAGGCAGACACATTAGTCATCTCTCTCATCCACATGAGAAGAGCACAGCTCCCTGAGATGAAGTTACTCTGTTATCGTTTTAAATGATTCCTGTGATAAAATCTGAAATTAATTACTGAGTAAATAAGCAAAGGCCTATTTACATGCTTCATTTTCTCCTTAACATCAGAACTTCCAGTTGCAGTAAAATAGCCAACATTCAATTATCTACAGTCATAGAGGAGATCATGGCATAAGTAATCCCAAGTGACAGATAATCCAAAAAGCATTTATGTAGGGTTTCCAATTCATTATATGATTCCTGCAGATTTATCACCATAATTGTATTTTTTTTCCCGCAGGCTCATATTAAAATCCATTTGTAGTTCTTGAACACAGGCCAATTGACAGTGGGAAGGAGCACCCCAGACGCATGCTGGATGACAAAGGAACGCTGATTTGCTAGTGACACTGCTTTTCTCATGGAGAATCAACATGAAGATAAGCAGGAGGTGATAGTAAAAATGTGGTTCATAGTTATTAAGCATGTGAGAGCTAACTAAAATGAGAGTCGACACTCACACAGAGGAAGAATTAAGGACATGAGCTGTATAAGACATAGGATTGTGTGGTGGCTTTGCCTTCATTCTGTGACATGAGAAAATTTAATTTTCAAAATAACAAATCCTCATGCTTAGGAAAATGGTGCTAATACTAGCTAATACTAGCAGCTGTGTTGAAAACGTTCTGAATGAAACTATTAGATGAAAAGCACCTAAGTCAGTGTTAGGGGTTGGTTGTGGCTATTTAAAAATTTACTGTAACTATTATCTACTTTATTCTTGAACTAATATAAGAAAGATTATTAAATCTGATAACTTGTATCAATTTGGTCTCCAAAAAAGGGGATGATCTCTCACTATTGGATAAATTGCAATATTTACCAAAATGTCAAATGTTAGATTATACCCAAAGTCTAGTCTAGCAACTAGTGACTATCCAAACTAAATGCTGGAAGACGCCTGCCTGATTTAAACTGATGATGCTGTTTGTCCCAGAAGTCACAGTTGTGAGGCGTCATTGCCAGGGTGGGAGTGGTGGGAGGCTAGGATGGAAGAAGACAGATACAGAAAGATTGCTACACAAAGACAAGAAAGATCGACATTGAGTAGCCAATGTCAAGGTCAACCAATTGTTTATCAATTCATTCATTCTAAATGAGCTTGGGCCAAACCAACTCTCAGAAACTATAAGCATTTCAGAATTACTGCTGTATCATGGAAACAGAGTCCATGGCTTGACGCCACTAACACAGATTTCATATTCTTCATGCACATTGTACAACACATCACACCAGCGTAAGATAAGATAATTGAGGAAGTGAAATTCCTTCTCTGTTCCAAAATGGGCCTGGGTCATTTTTTGTCACTCAAATTTGAAGAGTAAATCAAGCTCAAGTAATTATTCCTCAGTCCTAAAGAGGCCGAAGAGACTTGATTTATAAAATGGTGGCATGATCCTTCACTGTCACTTACCATGTAGGAAGTGATTTCTTTTCTATCCATGCTTCAGTAGTGAGCTGGATTATATCATTATATGCTAGTTGTGGAAACCTATGAAATCCTCAATGCTTTTGCTGGTCAGAAGCAGTGTGATAAAAACAAGAAACTGATTCTTTGGGGAAAAAAACATACACGCAAGCTACACCGTATTATTGAAAATAGCTCCCAATGATGCCAGGCCTGGCAGCACTCAGGAAGCAGAGGCAGGTGGGTCTCTTTGAGTTCGAGGCCATCCTGGTCTAAAAAGCAGGTTCCAGAAACAGGCTACACAGAGAGACCCAGCCTCAAAATGCATACATAGATACAAGCACACACTCATACATATATACATGCACACATAAATAAATGAAAGGAAAGAAGAAAAAAATTTCCCCCATTGAAGTAGAGGCCAGAATATAGATGTTTGTTTATAAAAGACTGACATGTAGGATTTATATACTCACTAAACACACACAAGTAAGGGAAACATGGGTGACAAACTACTGTGCTGCATCTGTTAGTCTGGTGGCCAGACTAGGATCAGCTAAAAATTCTGTTTATCAGAAGCTATCAATCAATGACAAGTTTGTCACTCAGTTACTGCACCAGGGTAGTAGAGACATCCCCAGGACCCCTTGCTCAGCAGCCTGGCCTACTCATTGAGCCCCATGACAATGACAGAGCCTGTTTCAGAAACAAAAACATTGTCTTTACGAATGACAAATGAGGTTGACATTTGGCTTCCACACACATGTATACCCACACAAAGAGCTCTCACACATACACATGCACACACACACACACACACACACACACACACACACACACACACACCCGAGGTGGAGGAAGAAAATTTTATTTGCATATGAAATAAAATTATTTATCACTCAGGCTACACCAAAGTTGGGATTATAATCACAGGGAAAATGGAACTTAATAATCATAGTAAAATGAACGAAAACATGTGCAAAAGATTATTGGATAAAACCCATGAAAATAAAGATTTTAAGAAGAACTTAGTGGTGCCTACCAGAGACAGTAGTTTCTAATCTGATTTAAAGCTAAGGAAGGGTAGTTTTTGGAGCTACAGTTTTTCTAGCATAGGACTAAGAATGAACCCAATGAAAAAAATTTCTTTTGTTTGTTTGTTTTTTTTTTTGAGACAGGGGTTTTTTTTTTTATAGCCCTGGCTGTCCTGGAACTCACTCTGTAGACCAGGCTGGCCTCGAACTCAGAAATCCACCTGCCTCTGCCTCCCGAGTGCTGGGATTAAAGGCATGTGCCCTTTAACGCCCGGCCCAATGAAAATATTTGATGGATGTATACAGTCATGTAACTCAAATCCTGTAAAAAGTGAGGAGTTACCCCAAATAGAGGATGGATGTTAAGGCCTCGTGGATTTCTTACACTGAAGCCCTGAACTCACAGCTCTTGCTAGTCATGGCTGAAAACTAGTATCTAAAAACCTCTACAGAACAGACTAGCAAATCTATGAACCACACATTTTTTTTAAACCATTGTTTCAAAGCCTTCATTAAACTGGATAATTTTCTCCTGATATGCTTCATGAAAGAGATACAAGGTAATGAAATAGAAAATAATCTGAAATAATCTGGATTTTTTAAAAAAACAACAGCAGGTGAATCGTAGAGGCGAAAAGAGTAAGTTTCAAGTCAACATTGCAATGTAGGACCAGGTGGTGGGACACTGTACAGTATTTTCATAAATGCTTGACCTCAAGACTGTGCCTCAAAGGAAGACCGCAGTGCACAGTGACACTGGTGTGCTCGTGCGACTTGCGTTGTTTAATCTTCACTATTTGAGGCCTGGTTGTTCTACTTGATCCCAACATAAGGGTTGGGATGCGGAAGAAAACAAATGGAGGCCACCTCATTGGTGTGGTAGCTGCTACAGCACTCAGCCCAGCAAGGCTGAGTTAGCAAGCCAGCATGGAGGGAGGGTGCTTGCATCCTTAGCAATGAGAGAGAGCAGTGATTCCCCAAACCTGCTTCCTCCCTGTGGTACTCACATTAGTGGAGGGACAAGCCCAGCTCCCATTCCCATCCCCTCAATAGATTTAAATAAGAATTTAATTTGACATTAAATTTCTGACTGATTGGAATCTCTGGAGTGGCCAGTGTTTCAGAATTGCTTGCTGATTTACATAATTGTAAGAAGAAACAGTGGAGAGATGGTTTGAGAAGTCATGTAAATAAGGGAAGTGACAGTTAAAAGATCATCCAGCAACCACTGCAGGCGGCTAAGCAGAACGCAGACAGTGTTCCAGGGTTCAGAACTGCCCCTCTCAGTCCTCCACACTGAGTCTAATGACATACAGGTTTTCGCCTCACTTTCCTGACACTTCAGAGTTTTTCACACCTTGTTAGCTCTACACATAATTATCTCTGGACTGTTTTCCCCTAATACTCAAAAATTTCCCTAATGCATCTTTGAGTTGTGTCTCAGACAGTCTCTCTGACATGAAGTATTCAGATACTCACTTTAGTCCAATTAGGAATTTTCCTCTGGAATCCCATAATATGCTATATATCTAACCAACTTTTCTACTTGTCATGATATATTAAAGTTATCAGCCTATGTGTACACATATATTTCTCTTAGAACACTGTATGCACAGTTAATGCAACAGTTTGGGAAGAAATGCAATAAGCATTAACCCAGCAAATATTCAGAGAATAATTCCACATTTTTCCCACAGTCCACCTGTCTAAAGTGACTAATTACATATGTCTAAAAGTATGCCTGTATTTAATGTGTTATAATTTTAAAATCACCTTAAGCCCTGAATAAAAGATTATCTCAGTGTTAAGGTAAGCCACATTTTTTAGTACTGAAGAAGTTGGCTTTGCTTAGTTCTATGGCCTATATAATAGGAATGGAAGTGCCCTACTCATTATGAGTCATGGGACAGTTAGTCTAAATTTTCTCATGCCTGGCTATTCCAATGTAAGTAGATTCTACAGTTTAATCTATATGCCTATGTGTCTCCATGGAGGGATTGTCTAAATCAGATTGGCCTAGGGAGATGTCTGCACAGTGTCTTGATTCTTAATTGCTACAGGATGCTCAGCCCACTGTGGGCAGCACCTTTCGCTGGACCTGACCCTCTGGGTCATGCATGGTAGCATGCCTCGCTTTCTGCCTCAAGTTCCTGCCCTGGCTTCTCTCCGTGGTGAACTGTGATATGGAAATGTAAGCCAAATAGACCCATTCTTTCCCTGGGTTGTCTTGGGTTAGGATATTCATCAAAGCAACAGAAAGGAAACATAGGTAATGAAACATAGAATTAAAATCTAGAGTTTCACTTGGTATTTTGAACATTCAGGATTTGGGACACGGGTAGACAATTTGTAGATGACCAATATCCTGCATGCTTCAACCAGGAATAGGAAGGACTTTGATAGGAAACTGGCCGGAGAGTTGAGACCTTGCCCTGGGAACACTGTTCACCATGTTCAGATGGTGTGTCTGTATTAGGAGAGGTACAGTAGCCCAGAAGAGGAAGAAGCCACTGGCTATAATGGATCACAAGCTATTGAGTATTATAGAACCCAGATCTTTATGGCTGGAACTCACTGTGGCTGGCTGATTTACTCTGCTTGGATTTCCATACTTTCATAATCCACTTTACTAACATGTCTTCATGACTAGGTATGGAGATGCCAAGTCGTGCAAACCAAGTCATGCTGCTGTGAAGTACAGTCTTGACAAGGAGACAAAAACCCTTCTGGAAAACAAGAGCTACCATTGTACAAGCCAAGGCTCTTCTTGCTCAGCTAGGGGAAGTGAGCTGTCAGAGGCAAGAGAACCTGACGGATCTTCATGCGAACAGAAATTGCTACATTTCAAATACCTGACAATTTTGTGGAAAGAAATGAATGGATGAGACCTGATTTTCTTGTGCATGTGTGCAGGCATACATGCCTGTTTGCCCACATTTATAAACAGATGTGGATGCATGCATGTGCTCTCCAGAGTAAGAAGGCAGCTCTCCTCATTTATGGCTTCTCCTGGTTTTATCAATCAGTGAATCTGGATTTTTGCAGTTTGGGGTAAAAGCTAGCCAGCAAGCTCTGAGTATCCTCGATTTCTTCATCCCTAGCACTGGGGTTAAGGGTGTACTCTGCCCCCTACTTTTCATCTGGGTGCTGGGGATCAGAACCTTGGTCTTTTGGCTCATTTGGCAAGCACATTATCCACTGAACTATTTTTTATTTTATTTTATTTTTTAGCTCTTGACGCTTTTTCTCTGCCTGTCCATTTCTCTCTTAAGCATGCTTTGGATCACTTGCCCTTCCATTTTGTCTGCTGTATCTACTGTTACAGTTTTAAGCCTGGAGGAAGAATCTTTATTATGTCAAGTAAGTGTGTGTAACAATGAATGGTAAGAAGAATCACATTAAAAACCTAAGCGTGAGAACTAATTACATCATTTTATCCTAGAATGTTCTAATGGATTCAGCCACGGATGGCAATGACTATTTTTATTACCTTGGCCATTTGTTAATGGCCTGTTAAAACAAGCTAATCAATGATCAATTTACCAATTTTGTCCTCACCTCTGCCCCTCTTCTAAATGAAAATTCAGTAAGTAGTGAAGAAATCACTTTAGCAGATGCAACTTCTAAAAATAAGCAGGAGAGAGAAAAGCAGACACAGGAAGAATCTTTGAGAATCACCTACCTGGTCACTGAGAGAGAATTTCTTCCCAAAGCTTCATTACATGAGAATAAGATTTTTAACACTTCATCATTAGTCGGATTTAAATAGTCATTCTCAAAATTCTGTTTTCTAATGCAAACGGGTAGGAATAACAAGGCTCTTTTGTTTCTAGTAGTAAGTACTCAGATGCTTCTCAAATAAACACCCAGAATCCATTTAGGTAGCAAATCTTAACTGGCTATAGTTATGTCATGTCTCAAAGGTCCTGGACATAAGTTTCTAAAGCACTACATTATTGTTCCATAGGTTCATAATGTTATACGTGCTCATAGTTATCCTGTGGGTTTTTTTTTTCTGAAATCTACATAAAACTTTGCTTAGTCGAAATTGTTATCAACTATTTAGCCTAACGAATAAGTGAATTGGGGTTCCATTTATGTTCCAGAACAAGCATACACAGTATGAAAGTCTTCAATACACTGCTCTCAGAGGAGAGAAAATGCCGAGTTTGAACTACCAGAGAATTACATTGCTTTAAAATATCTAAAATTAATTGGTATTTGTGATGGATGCAAAAGCCCAACTCTGGCGTTTAAGAAGGCCCAGGGCATTCCTCATTCGAACAGTAGACATATGGTGCCACTCAAAAAGAAGCACTGAAGCAAATAAGTCACTAAATATGCAAATGAATACAAGTGAACTTGGAAAAAGCAAGTCAGGGAACCAAAGGGTAGCCTGGCAGTGAAGGGGTAAGGCTGCAGGCTGTCACAGGGGAGCATAAAGATGAGGTCAAGAGCAGCCCGCGGAGGTGTGGGCTCCTTAGGATTGAAGTGGCAGTTCTGAATTTTTATTGCTGAGCTTTGGCTCACGCTATGATGATTTCAGATAAGGTATTTATGGAATGCCTGAATAACTGACCTTGGGACTTCATGGACACTAGATGTATTACTTTTTATAGAGACAGTAGGCAATTCTATATGGGTGCAATATTCATATTTTCAGCAAAGAAAGCAAGCTTGGGTGAGTCTGGGGGAAGGGGAAAATGGAGACTTCTCCTTGAAAACATTTTGTGGATACTCAATAAGTTTAAGCAATTATGCATTGGAAAAACTAGGACAGATTGTAAATCAATCAGTGACTCTTTCTAGAAAGCCATGTGCTCCAATGAAAGAAATCATGTGATGTTCTTTTTACAATATAGTTCAATCTTGGTAAACCCAGTTATTTAGAAAACTGTCACTGGACTGATGTCAGCCTACTTTGAATTAAATAGGATCAAAACAAGAATTTTATTATCTGCAACAGAGAACAACGGTTTGTTAAGAAGAAGAGAAAAAGGAAAAAAGAAAACAAAACAAAGAGGACTCTTAAACTGAAGATCAGTCAAACGTGTCCTATTTTAACATAACACTCACCATCACAGCATATGGCCTACCGTGACTGATAGCTCTAAGCACTACTAGTTCATATCACCAAAACTAAGCTATAAGAGGGAATGACCATCACCTTCATAATTTTATCCTTTATTAGTAAAGGCATAGTTCTAAACTTTCCAGTGTTTGGTTTAAAACCTCAGTAAAATATTTCTACCAGTTAAATTAAGATATTAAAGATTAAAACTCGTTAATCTGGGCTCTACAACCTGGGAGGCTGACACATCATATGAGCCTGAGAGCTGGAGATGAATTTGGAAGAGTGAGAACTCTTGGTTTTTATAAAGTTTATTATATATATATATATATATATATATATATATATATATACACACACATACATACATACATACATACATACACATATATATACACACATACATGAGACACTTTAATATATAATATATACATTATATATTGATATATGTATATATAAGTGTTTAATATATAAGTGTTTTATATATAACATTAAACAGTTGAGTGATTAGATCAATAATAAAAACTAACAATAATTTTAATATTATTTATTTCTAAATTTCAATCTTGTTCATCAAAAGAATACTTAAATAAGCAAGATCATTATCAAAACTAGAAAGATTCTTAACTACTGGATTTTTTAAAAAAGGAACACGTAAGACATATATTTGTAGTACTTGAGATATACAAACTATTATAGTTAACATGCGTATGTTTTATAGCATAAAAAATGCCAATGCTTAGTGTATCTATTATTTCCCTTTTGTCAAAACTATTTTTATGGCACTGAACCATCGTTGATACATAATATTGTCTCTTGTTCTTTATCTTCAAATTTTCCATTATAATTTTTATCTGTTTTAGAAGTAGTTTCTAAAGTTGTTAAATCTCAGTATCAGGTTTTTAATGGTATTGTTTTCTTGTTAAATTGAGTAGTAAAAATGTGTGGTATGGCAGGGAAATTTTAGAAGGAGGAGGACCTTTACTTTCTGGAATATATTTTGTCCCAGTTTTACAACAATTTCAAGTCTTTAAAAGGACATGTTTTCTAAGTTACTTGACTCAGGGTTCTGTACATGTTGACTCTGTGTATTGCCACTAATGTTTAAAAAGTTTTCAGGCTGAACTCAGTAAGAGAGCATATGAAATGAAATCTACTTTCATGTGTAAGGAATTTCAATACTTCAAGTCCACTCAATCTTGCTTTCTGTTTTCTTTGTATGATTCATAGTTGTTTGTGAAACTGCATTCATTACGTTATCTTTATACATGACTGTGACACATTCCTCCCGCTGTAACTGTGCTTTTTGTACTCAAATATGAATTCTGTGAAACACAAAGTTATGACCAAGTCAGGGATGGTCATTGATCTTCTACTTTCAACTTTTGTTCGTATATTTAGATGTTTTCTTTGAAAACTACATATAATTAAACTTAAATTAAAATTTAAATCTCTGCCCTTTGTCTTTTGTGATTAATTTTGTATTACTGCGAGACAAATTGTAACCCTCCCAATGGCTTAATCAAATAACCAAAAAATCCATCTCTCAGCAAAGGAATGTTGGCCTATTTCAGCCTAGCTGGTCCCCGTCTGCTCTTAGGGTTGCTCCAGGGTCATTGCACTTTAATGGTCTAGGATTATACATTCTCAGATTCTACTTTTTACAACTTATCCCTTCTAAGACATTCCTTATGACTAGCAAGGGAAATCTCATGTCTTTTAGAAGGCATACTCAGGCTTCTCTTAAAGTCAACTGTGCTTTTGAACATAATGTACCCAGAAGTATAACATCCAGCAGATTTACAGTTCCAGTGATTATTCATGGCAAGTGCCCTGGGCTCAAGCAGAGAAGACTCTTAGGGGTCGACCAGAACTCTTCTTACTGCATTCATTTACCTCCATTACCATCAATGATATTTGAAATTTATTTTTGCTTTCTCTTTGCATTCTATTTTCACTCATTTCTGAATTAAGAAATGAAAAAATAAAGAGAAATACTTTGTGTTTTATTTCTTATAGTAGTTTTGGCACTTATTTGTTGTATCCTCTAGTACATCCCACTATGAAGTTTACTATTTAATACTATCCCTTGAAACAAACAAATGAATCAAATGGTACCCAAACAAAAAGTATTATTTTTAGAAAGAAATGACATGTGCGACTTTATGAAACATGTACCAATAATTTGCCATCATTCTTTTGACTTTTCAGATTGCCCTTTGGGGACAATTCTTTTTCTTCTTGAAGTACTAATATTTTAGAAGTGGTGTGTGTGTGTGTGTGTATGTGTGTGTGTGTGTGTGTGTGTGTGTGTAAGCACACATGCCTTTGTTTAAAAGGGTGTGTGAGTTTGTGGGTAACATTACATTTAGCCAAAGGCTAACATTGGGTATCCTTCCCTGATGCCATCTGTCTTAATTTTTAATGTGTGGTCTTCTCCTGAATCATTGTTTGGGTTCAAAAGGCTCAGCAAAAACACCTCAAAATGTACTTGTCTCCACACTACCTCTAGCGCTGGACTTACAGACATGTACAAGATACAATGCCCAACTTTTATCTAATCACTGGGAAATCTCAATTCAGTTTCTCATGCTTATCCAGTGAGTGCTTTAGGCACTCAGCCACCTCCTGAGTCTCCTAGAGGCTCTGAGAACGGATTATCTTTATCTTGTTTTGTTTGCTTTTTTTCCTTTCAGCTGTGTTTAAATATTGAGGCAACCATGTTTTTGTTATAAAAGTTCATGCTGACCTTATTTTAAAAGACTTGCTTTATTTTCATTTCATGTGTATGGGTGCTTTGCCTGAAGTGTATGTGTGAACCATACGTGTGCAGTATCTGTGGAGTCCAAAAGGGGGCATCATGTCAGAACTTGAGTTACAAAGCTTCCACATAGGAGCTGGGAACTGAACATTTATCCTTTGGAAAAGCAGTAAGTACTCTTAACAACTGAGCAATTTATCCAGTCCATAATACTCTTGATCTTAGTCAGCACAGTATGGTAGGATAAATTGTATGTATGTATTCATAATCAACCTTGTATGCATGTGAGATTTTGTTAATTGGGGGAAAGAGTTGTTTAGGTCATAAAGGAGTATCTGGAAGCCTGTATCGTTTTGCTGTTGTAAGGTAGCTTTATGGAATACATGTTTACCCTATTGCTGAAGGAGCACTATCTATAAAGAATAACCAGAACATTTATTTTCACAAATTTTACCACAAACAAATTTCTCATAATGCTAATGTATATCCCCTTAATTTGAACAAAGTACATTCCAAACAAAAGATCATCGACAATAGAAAGACTGTAAAAGTAACTCTAACACACATGAGTTTTCAGAGTGTTTTCTATAAGTATGTATATATCATGTATGCAACTCAAGTGGAAAAAATAAATCTGATTTGCTCCTAGAAGGATGCTCTAATATTCTCTTCAAAACATTTCACTATCATATTATGTCCTTTGATATATAGGTGAATGTATCAGTCTTTTGAGTGCTAGAAATTGTAGGTACACACAACTAAAGACAAAAGAAAAATGCTAAGCGTTCATGGAACAATAACCAAGAACACTTTTTCACTTGTTTATGAGTTTAGCTTCTCCTGAACTTCATCTAGTGACTCTCACATGTTACTCTCTGCCATGGTGGGAAACAGGTCACACAGAATAAATACTGGACACAAACAGCGGTTTCATCGGTGTTCCTCAGTCAAGAGCTTTCTCTCTCACCAAAAGATGTTTATAGATGGTTACGTCAGCAGCATTACATACTTGCAACTTCTCTTATTATTTTAGCTATCACAAAGAACCTTGCTATAAAATAATACTACTCCACTGGCATTTACCACTGACCTTCAAATCTAGGACAGTATTAATGGGTAGCTCTCATGAATCTTAGAGTCTTAATGGGACATCAGCATTATATGGACTTTATGCCTGTTTTGGAAAACCATGAACTTAAAGTAAATTTAACTAAATTACCTTTCCATAGCTTCTATTCACAATAGAAAATGCATTCTATATGGATGATCACATAAAATTATACATAGGCTAATAAAAGAAGAGGGAAATCTTTTTTTCTCCTATAGGAGTCATATAGACATAAAATTTAACCTTAAAAATTTATTATTTCTCCCATGAAAAGTACTTTTGCTTTGGACATGACATGGAACTATTTTAAGTAGGTAAAATAAAAATGGAATGGAGAAAGAAGAGGACAAGTTATTCCAAAGTAATTTTTTTAAAGCTCTAAACTATCAAGAAAATTTTTGTTCTGTGTGCTGGTGATAATTTCCTTGGTCTAGTTAATTTGTGTGTTGGTCCTTGGATCTCAAGGATTTTAGACTCTTTCCTCTATAGATTTACCTCTCTCTCTCTCTCTCTCTCTCTCTCTCTCTCTCTCTCTCTCTCTCTCTCTCTCTCTCTCTCTCTCTCTCTCTCTCTCTCTCCCTCCCTCCCTCCCTCCCTCCCTCCCTCCCCCCTCTATGTCTGTGTGTGTGTGTTTTCATATGTGCATGTGTAAACATATGTAGACATGTGTGGTGGTCAGAAGTCAATGTCAGTTGTGTTCCATGACCATTCCCTATGTTTACTTCTTTTCATTGGGTTCTCACTGAACCTTAAGAGTAACAGTTTGGCTCAAGTGGCTACCCAGTGAAGCCCCTAGATCCTCCATTTTCTCCATTTCCAGGGCTCAGATTACAGTGTATACTACCCAGCCTGGCTGCTGTTTCTTTAGCATGAGTGCTGGTGATTAAATTCAGGCCCTCCTTTCCTGTGCCTGATTTCAAGGAAAGTACTTTTAGTGATCAAGCCATCTTCCCAGCTTCCAGATTCATTGCTCTATAGAAAATGATTCGAGGAGGTAAGGAACCCCAGAGTGCCATGCAATGTAGCTCTTTGGATGGGGTGTTCATGGAAGATCTATTGATAAAGAAAGATTTGGTCTGAAACCTAAATAAAGCAAGGTTGGTATTCTTTCAGAGAGCAGTCCTCTGACATCTCTGTGGGCATTCATGAGCAATTCCAAAGAGATCCACAGAGTTGGGAAGTATTTTGCTCATTTATAGCTTTACTCCCTATTAAACATAAGATTCCTAGAACCAGAAATGCTTTGTGAACTTAGAATTTATTTTCCAGATGTACAAATGTTAAAATTTTCAAGATAAGCATAATGACATGATCAATGATCAAGATCATTAGGTTTAAGAAAAAGATGTTCATAAAATATTATTCGAAATAGAGAGTTGTTGGTTACTACGAAGATGTGCATGTCACTATTGGCTTCTTATCCTACCTATTGGCTGTTGTGGTTCTGAGACACCATAGCTGGGTAGGACTACTGGATGCATTCCTCACTTGGAAGCTCTCATGATGCCTTCTGATCATTATAATTTCAAAGAATAAAAAATTATTAAAAAGGATTATTTCTGGGGCCATAAAAATGGCTTAGTGGATAGGAATATCTGCTGAACAAGAATGAGGGTCTGAGTTTGAATCACTAAAGCCTCACTCAAGCACCAGGGGTAATAAGCACATGTACCTGTAATAGCAACATTGGTGGACATAGGCAGCAGATCCGGGGAACACATCTGACAGTCAGACTAGATAAAATGTCAAGGTTCGTATTTAGTATGAAGCCATATGTCATAGGAGTAAAATGGACAGTCATAGTGCAGGGCACCAATGATTATAAATGGTAGCTTTGGAGGAAAGATGCTGATGTGTGCCGTCCAGAACAACACCATTAGGAGAATTATAGCACTATGGATCCAGGTCGCCACAAAGGACACTGTAGAGGCAAAGTAGTTGGAGAGGGACCTGCCATGTATAGAATGAGAAGTCCCCGAAGCAAAAGATTTATTCTGAAGAAACAAACTGGCATTTCTTGGTCTTACAGGTTTCCAGAGGAGGTGCTAAAGGGTATGTTCCATATCATGTGATCTAGCCTATATGCCAGGAGTCACCAAGAAGAAAGGTACTACATACATCAAGGTTGTTACTCCCATCAGAGGAAACTGGGCATGTGCATAGCTTCAAGGGGAGGGACAAGACACAACTCCTTTTGAGAGTTCTAAGGTATCAGCATTTTTGTTTATCAATTCCATGTCCGGGGGGTTGGGGGGGGGACTGCAAGGGTGTGGCTTATTGCTGGGGAGGGAGCAGCTAAAGAATCTGGGATCCATCAACAAAGCCATGTACCTGTCAGGCTAAGTGCCTGCATCCATAGGCAACTGCACATACACATGAATTCACACACACACACACACACACACACACACACACACACACACACAGACTCGTGCACCCACCCACCCTGTGTCTTTACTGGGTTTTAATTTCCTATGCAGAGAAGCTTCCAACCAGAGATGAACGTTCCATGACTGCCTGCTGCTTCCAGACCCTGACTCCCCAAACTACTTACGAGCTTGCTATTCAAGACTATCTAAGAAGCAGGAAAGTCTAGCAAGTGTAGGGTCAAACAGGGACCTGAAATTACATGGGAGCTACATTGAGGGCCCATGAGGCTTTTCTTTTGTAGGTGCTCGAGCAGGTTGCTCTCCCAATGATAATTTCCTCAAGGTTCAGACTCTTGGCTATTCTAAAAGGCGAAAGGTTTCCCTCATTTTGGATTTGGTTTTCTTTTGTTTTGTTTGTATTTTTAATGAAAAATTTAGAGGAAGACTCATCAGATGGAAAACTACTATGACCTATTTAAAAGGAAAATCAGTTTTGTGCTTTTAGAAAGATTAGACAATATAATTAACAGATTCTCTAGTTTAACATTAACATAAAAATAAAGCATGCGACCAATTTAAGTAATGTTGATATATAAAAACTTTCAGGTCTAAAATAGATTAGATATTTTTAAATGCATCTACTTGCAATTACTAATACCCTTAAATGCTCTCTGAGGAGTTTTAAACGGTCAAATTTTTGGTCATTGCAAAATCAAAATTAAGCAGAAATTAAGCATCATGTAGAAATGAAAGAGGACACGTGACATTTTTTGCTATCCAGATTTGTTATTATTTACCAAGATATACAGTCCACCTTTATTTTAGCTTACACATCATAAGTAATATTTTCTGTAGAATGGTATTTAAAAGGATTTCATTAAAATTTCCATGAAGCTTAAATCAGCAAAATAATTATTTTATCTCGTTAGCAGAGCAGTTCATGAGAATTGCTGAAACCAGTTTTAACCAATTTACTTTAAAACAGAATAGAGCCAAAGACTCACAAAATAGAGCCAAAGACAATCAATCACAAAGCCCACCACTACTGTAATTTGTCAATATGTCTGTGAAGTTCCTGCCAACAAAGCTAACGGTGTTCCATAGCGCCTCTGCCTCGGATTCACTGCACTGTAGAAATCTGGTCCTGATGCGGAGACAAGACCATGAATGCTCCTTCAGTCTTTACTTAGGGGTGATATGGAGAGTAGAAGACAATCCGACAACACATGACTTTCTCTACTTACCACCAGAGAAATAAGTATGTAACTGGATTGTTGCGTTGGCACGGCCTGAAATAAACAGCTTGATTGGTCCTGAAAATGAGAAAAGCCTGAAGCTCAAGGCTTGCCGAGCTTGGTGCAGCATACCTGTGGTACCTGCTTCCCAGATCGCCGAGGTGCAGAAAGTGAATTCAGAACCAAGATGGGCTACAGAAAGAGACGGCGCCTCAGAAAACAGCACAAGAAGAAAACCAGACAAATCTGAATAGAAATTAAGAACCTGGTGGGATTTCACTTTTGCCTCTGTGACACTTCCAAGGAAGAGGTTCTGGGGCTGTGGGAGTTTGGGTGAGTGCACAATAGCTCTGTTCCCCTTGATTTACCCTGCTCACTTGTCAGATCCAGTCTGCCTATCTGCTGACCACTGACACCTCAAGTAACCTTCGCAAGTCAGGCTCCGAAGTTAATAGTACCCTGACATTTTAAAGAGACTTTTTGTTGTTTTTGAATTTTCAGAACTCTGTCTCCTTAAGTCACTCACCTTGTTGTATTTTACTTTCACGTTTTTGACATTCCAGACAAATTATGGCCACACAGAATATAGTGACACAGAGACTGGAATGAAATTACAAATAAAGCAATCACATGTATAAACTCAGATCACAGCAATAGGTCTATGATAACACATGTGCTTGGGTAGAAGGTACTGAAGCTGAAGGTCAAAGCTCAGACCATTTGTTTAAAAGTGAATATGAAATATGTATCATAAAATAAAGTAAACAGAAACATGTCTCAAACTACACTGTGAGACTTTTGCTCTCAATGTTCATAATAGATCACATAAAGAACTTGACTTTATCGGTTAGAATATTTAATTGAAGGAAAAACACATAGGTAATTTTACATGACCTGTTGAGAGTGTTGTGAAAAACAGAACATTAACATCCAAATTTAGATTTTTGAAGGCCCAATGATTAAAATAAGAAAAAAAAATTTGCTGTTTTGGACATGTTTATGTTTTACCTTGTAAGTATTTGGTAAAAATTTAACCAGACGTGACGTTTTCCACATTAACACCAATTACCATTTACACAGTTATAAAGTAAAAGCAGGAGACCAAGGCCATGCCCCACATGCTCCAGGAACCACCCCCAGGGCTCTCCCCACGAGTCTCCCAAGTCTCCCATGCCCTCACTCCTAGACTGTAGTATTAGGGACTTTGCAAACTGGCTTCTATGAACTGAAAACTATCCAAGATGAGTGTCAAGATTTCCAAGTCCATCCTTGTGGGAGGCTGGCTGAATAATGAATCTCTTCGCCAAAAAAGGACCACAGGGAACGTTAACACTCTATCACTCTCCCTTTTCAACTCATTCTAAAGTTCACAGGTGGCTACTAGCTAAAAGAACAAGTTTTGCTTCATTGTGCCACAATTTTATTAATAAGCTACTTCAATATGAATGCTAGTTAAATCATTAAAACCTGGAAATTTTTTTTGCATGAATCTACCAAACCTTTTTAAAAGTCTCCTTTTCTTTTTTTAAAATGATATTTTGTGTCATCTTTTAATTTATAGGATGTTGTGGCCAATGGTTTTCTTCGATATGTATTTTATTTGTAATTATATGCATGTACATGGGTCTGTGTATTTGTGCAGGGACAGTGGAAGCCAGAAGAGGCGGTCAGAAGCTGTGTGGAGCTCCAGGAGATTGGGGGCTATGAATGCTGGGAACTGAGTTTGGGTTCTTTGGCAGGGTAGTGTATGCTCTTACCTGCTCAGCCACTTTCCCAGCCCCCAAACCTTCTCTTTTTAAAGCACTGATTCTTAATATGTGAATGGGACAGCACCAAAAACATCTAAACAACCTCGCCCAATTACTGTCTTGCCTAACTTACATAAGCAAGATGACGTTTACTTGGAAAGACTATAAAGGAGTATAGTGAAAACTTTATTAGTTTATGTTTGTGCACTCAAGAGAGAGGACAGGGGAAGAGCACCATAATATCAAATACAGGAAGAAAAGTGTACTGGCTAGCTTTGTGTCAACTTGACACAGTTGGAGTTATCACAGAGAAAGGAGCTTCAGTTGGGGAAGTGCCTCCATGAGATCCAGCTGTAAGGCATTTTCTCAATTAGTGATCAAGGGGGGAGGGCCCCTTGTGGGTGTCGCCATCTCTGGGCTGGTAGTCTTGGGTTCTATAAGAGAGTGGACTGAGCAAGCCAGNGGAAGCAAGCCAGTAAAGAACATCCCTCCATGGCTTCTGCATCAGCTCCTGCTTTCTGATCTGCTTGAGTTCCAGTCCTGCATCCTTTGGTGATCAATGGCTGTATGGAAATGTAAGCGGAATAAACCCTTTCCTCCTGAACTTGCTTCTTGGTCATGATGTTTTGTGCAGGAATGGAAACCCTGACTAAGACAAAAAGAGACCCCAAAAGTCTGCCAGCTTGGATATGATTGTGCAGCAATCACACAGGATTGAATTCAGCCCAACCTGGACCTAATAACTTGTAACTTGGTGGTAACTGAACCTAATAACTTGGTGCTTAAAATCTTGTAAAACTGGGCAAGGCACTACTGACTAAAGCAAAGATACACCTACCGGGTAGCCCAGGGTGAAAACAGCCAGGAATGTAATTCAATCATAAGAAACAATGTGATCAAAGGAAGTCGTTTGCCTGCAGTTAATGAAATTATCAACTCATTTCAACATGCCATTTGGAAACCATTTTTATTGAATGTTAAATTTAGGCATGTGTTCTGTGGTAATGTCTGAGAAAAACCACAGACTTAATCTCGAGCAAACTGCTAGGCTTCTACAGCTGGAAAACACTACCACAGTAGTGGCAAACACAGACTGGAATGAAGGTGGAGTGTGGGAGGGTTTTCTTTTTCTTTTCTTTTTTAATGGTCACTATGATAAAGTGTTGTTAGCCTTCCTGTTTGGTTTGTATGCCTGCCAGTCGGTTATCTCAATTGAACTCGTTTTCTCAAAAGACGAAAATGAGGGCAGAAACTCCAATGACCTGCTTATAATATTTTGAGGATTAAACATGTTGTACCAAACCACACAGTCACGCTATTTCCCTCGTCCTCAGCTAAAGGATATACCAATAACCCCTTGGATCTGAGTTATATTCATTGTCCCAGCACAGTCATAGCACTTGCTAAGGAAAACCTTGCTACAGTACACAGGTTTCACAATACTGTTCCTTTGGCTGTCCATCGGAGTCCCTACAGAAAGTAACTAAACCTAATGCTCAGAAATGAACAACAATAATAAGGCCATGTGATAGACACTCTCATGGCTCACATAGTTCTCTCACTCTCATAGTTCTCTACAGGCTCTTTCCACTTCACCACTCGGAAATCACACTACATTTCCTCATCTCCTAGAAAGGGTAACGTCACATTAGCATACCGAGTCACTGCCAAGGAAGGTCCCATCCTCATCTCTTCTGATTAAGCCCTTTTGTTGGAAAAAGAGGTCTAACAGGGCAAGGGAGGATGGAGCCACGCAGAGCCTGCTCTTGTCTTATGCAGACCATTCTGCAACATAGAATGTAATGATCTCCTTTTCTACATCCTTCAACATGATAGACATTCACCCATGAGGCCTACAGTATCCTTGAAATAGGATGGGTATGATGGAGAGTTTTTTAATACATTTGAATTAGTGTAAATTAACTTGAATAGCCACACGTGGCTAACGGTCACCACAGTGACCGCAGAGAATCCTCTTGTTAATGCCTCTTAAAACTCTTGGTTGTCAATGTTTCATCTTCTTCTGATGCTTTAGTAATGTCTAACACTGCTGGAAAATCACTTCCTCCTTAAATATCTTCTTTTGAATCACGAAGCGATCATTTCTTGAAATTCCCTTTTAATCACAAAACCATCTTTTGTTTCTTGGTTTTTGGACTAGCCACTTTGTTAACTCTCCCTATTGCACTCAGACTCTCAGACCTGGACACCCTAATATCTTCCCACCTCACTCTATAAGGAAATCTTCGGTCTCTGTGTCAATTCCAATGACATCTCTCCAAACACAGATTCCCGGAGCTGCGGGGGCAACCAAAGTCTTTGCTCAGTATCTAAGAAGCCAAAGCAACAAATTTAACTTCTCTGCAGAAATGCATCTCTTCTTAGTCATCAGTGGCATCTACATCCACCTAGCCTCATCACAAAACGAAGCACTGTCCTTCAATCCTTCCACCTTGTCTCCCATCTTTTACTCTAAGTTGGTAGACAAGCAAGAGGCATGAGCGAAAAGTAATGTTTCTTGTAATGGAAGTGCAGATATGCTGAGAAGATGTAGGTTTGGGGAAAAGATCCACTATGGGGAAACTCATTTGAAAGAGGGACTAGTGGAATTCAGAGATGCAGTTGGAAGGTATAGTGATTCTCTGGACATATACCTGAACATTGCCCAGGGAGCGATTCTGGAGGTGGGGATCAGGAGAAAGATGCAGAGCATGACACAGAGTTGGGATGGAGGATAATACCTACGATCTGACCTTGAGAAACTACATGAAAGTTCGCCCACCTACAGCGATGAGTCAGGCACTCCATGAAGCAGTCCTACTTCTGATGGATGCTGCTGCTGTGGCCAGGAGTTACCATCAACCTCTCTGTTCTGTCTGTGCATCCTGAGAGCAAGTTTGACAAAGGGACAAAACTCAGATGAAAGTGTGCCCTCGGGGTTGCCACTCACTCTCAATATGCTGGGAATATTCTAGAGAAGTTTTCATTCTGAGTCCACAGTCAAGTAGAGAAACCTAAAAGCTGCAGAGGTGAACAGAAACTCAAGGGAAGCTGACAAATTCTTCCCCATTGCCTTCCAGGAGAGAGTTAACTTCTGCACTATACTGTGCCCAGTGGTAGGAAGAAACAAATCAGTAGCAGTGTGGCACACAGCAAGGACTCTTTTAGTGGAAGATTACTGTTGTATCAGCAGCACACTGAAATGCAAAATTAAAAAGAATATTGTTTGCTATTTAGTTCCATGTAAATCCTCGTCAGTAGGGTTGATAGATGAAGTTGACAGTCTAAGTGTTCATTTATCCCCGTCTCCCCAAGTTTACTGCCCCAGGAAGGCCTGAAAAACAAGGAAACCACTCATGTGAACTTTCATATCATGCATACAGGATTCTCACCAAGGACACAGTGGTGGCGCGCGTATGTCTAAGCTAGCACAAGTGCCTGGTTTGAATCTAGATTAAAATACATAAAGTCAGAGACAGCACTAAAACCAAGGCAAGAAATCAAACCTAACAGCAATAATATTTAAAAGGGTTAATTTTTGTCATTATGTTAAGGAAATTATTATTTATCTGTTCCCGAAAAAAAACAAAAACAAAAAAACAAAACAAACAAACAAAAAAACCTTAAAAATGCTCATTGTGCTCCAGAAAATATCCTTATCTGCAAACATCTGAACTTTATTCCAATGAATAAGAGGCTGATTTCTGACATAGCTCTTGCACCGCATGACAGAAAACAGCTGTTTCTAACACTGACCTTCATGAGCAGATTTCATTTATATGTAAAAAACACTTAGGATGGAGGTGTCCTTATGTGTCTCATAAGAAATACTATGTAATTTTTAAAGAAAAGTAATTTAGATTAAGATGACTTTAGGATACTTTTGATTCTTTCATGAATACAATGGTTTTGTTAAGTCATTATGGCGGTATTGTAATTACAAAAGCATTTAGAGAAACAGACTCTTCCTGTTGTTGAAAGCAGGGAAGAAAGACATCTCTCGGATTAAGCATAACTCTTTCTTTCACTGTTTCATACGCAATTTGATCAGTAGAACAATACATTCCATCTTCTATATTGGCTAAAAAGAGGTGATTTTTATCTCAGTGTCTTAAAAACAATGATTGTCTGACGACGAGAGAAAGGTATGTGTGATTATGAAAAAAACGATTTTGCAGAAAACAAATGTTTTTAGGCCTTATGAACCTTTGGTTTTGGCTCATTCAAAAAGTAAGGAATCGCATCAGATTGCTGGGGACTGAAAACTTATTCTTTGTTGTGTCTATTGAGGCTTCTGTCTTTCATTTATGTCCACAAGGCTTAACTATAAAGGCTGCTGCATTCGAAAAATTCACCCAGGAAATACGGTCAACACGAAAGCACTACTGAAAATACTGAAGCTGTTTACCAAACTCTCCAGCAAGATAGAAAAGACATCAGACCCTGGTTTTATAGGTTACTTGAGGACCAGACAGATGTGTTTACATTTGTTGTTATCTTTTGACACATTTAGTTTCTAGCCGAGCTAGTGTCAGTGTCACCATATATATATATATATATATCTAGCTCTATTTTGTGTTTGTGTATTGTGCAGTGCAGTGGCTCATATAGCACTGAGACATCTAAACTTCAAAATATATAACTGAGCAATGATAGCATAGTCCCTGGACACATGGTTTGGCAGTTGTAGTATACTATTTATTAATGTCCATACGTAAATAGGATTCTCACTTCATATATTAAAAAAATTAAAAATCTAGAAGGCCAACTTTCCCATAACAATCTGGCCACAAAACCTGAGACTCTAAGGGGCAATTCTTTGTTTATCTCAACAAGAAACTATTAAGACTTTAGACTTAGTATGCTAAAATGTGCCTTTATAGAATCCAATGATAAATGTGCTAGGAAAATTAAAACATTCATATTTGGAAGACTGCCTTTTAGCAAAACAAAGCTAAAAATATCATTAAATTTTTGATGCATTTTATTTATTGCTAAACTATCCACATATTATTATAAAGGTTACCAAATTAAAATTAATTTTAGAAGTCAAATCAAAAGCAAAATAAGCAAAACAATCATAAAACTAATGCAGTCCACATTTAGCATAGTAAAAGGCAGTAAGTATAAACTAGCATTATTTATAATAACAACAGGTATTAAGTGTAACTTTTCAAACAGTTTGTAAAGGCATCTTTGAACATCAGTACAGCCACTTTTATTCACGTGACAAGAAGTACGGCTTTCCAGATGACTTCTTTATGAGACATCTTCTAAATAAATAAGTTAAAAAGTTATTGCCATTTGACTTAGGAGGCATCGATTAATGTTAAATATATCTGCAGCCAAGAACACACAATAACATGATCTTTGGCCATGACCATAGCTGGAGTGTACCTATTCTTACTTCTAGTTCATTATCACCGGATAAACAATGATTAATTTTCTTTGAATTGTCCCTACTCACCAAACTGTCTTTATCTTCTGCTTCACTAAATCCAAGGTCATGGATTTAACAAGCTTTTCTTTGGGCCGTTTTTCAAAATATTCCAAACAAAGTAACTCTAACTCCAAGCGATGAAAGGCCAATCTTACAAAGTTGATTAAACTTTCTCACTAGAAATCGAAAATATTTTTCATAAAAGCAGGAAGGGAATTCATTTATTAACTAATCTTCCTTTAATCAAAGTATCCTCTTGTCTTATCATTCTTTAAAATTACTTTTGATAGTTATGAGTAGAGTTGGGTTGCATATGTATGATTTTAAATATTCCAATAGAAGAAATATAGATTAGATGTTTTTATGAACATCTTAAAAATAAGACACTTTAATGGCTATTATCATGCTAACACTATTTATGGAAAGACACGGTGTGGATCTTCCCTCCCAGAGGCTCACAGCAGAACAGACCAAAGAGGAACAGAATCCCTGATCTAAAAGCTGACATCAGCTCTGAATACAAGAGGCAAGGAATTCCAGTAAAACCAGAAGGGCAAATAGGCGCTCTATCTATTTTAACCATGTGACTCTGCAATAGCTTTTTAAACTTTTTATTCTATTTCTGTTTCTGTCAGCCTTTTTCCACTTAGAAAGCCAACCTTTAGTGTTCACTTCCTAAGAATACAAAACCTCTTTTGTGAGATGACATACTGCATAGGTCTGGCATTGCGTGTAAGAGCCCGTTCAATGGTGAAAGGTAAATTTGTTAATTTTTTTCTTAAAAAAAAAAAAAAACTGGTAGTTTTAACATTTTCTAATCCAGTGTCTTGTTAGCACTGAAAAGCACTCAATGCTATCCTAAACATCTCAAGAAGTGAACCTTAGCATTTTTTCGATGTATTAAATAATGGAATGAATTTTGCTAGACTATCCCAATACCTCTTATAATATATATAATTTATTAAAAAATTAAAAACATGAAATTAAAATCCAAAAGCCTAGGCATATACTCAACAGGATGCTGACAGCAACTCCTCCATAAGAACATCCTAACATTTCAGATCTCACTTCATACACAGGCATACGTCGCGAGAACGGCAGCTGTGGTAACTAGTTTTGAAGGCTAGCTTGTCACAACCTCAAATCACCTTGGAAGAGAGTCTCGACTGAGGAGCTGTCCAGAGCATACTGGCCTGTGTGTGTGTGTGTGTGTGTGTGTGTGTGTGTGTGTGTGTGTGTGTGTGTGTCCATATTAAATGTTCATTGACGTAGAAAGATCAAGTCCATCAATGGGTACCATTTCAGAGGCTGGCCTCATTCAGGGTTGTATAAGAAAGCTGGCTAAGTCCTAAGCAGGGGCCAACAAGGAAGGATGCATTTATTCTCTCTACCCTTGAGTGTGGCTGTGATGTGACTAGGTCCTTGGTTCCTGCTTTGAAGTCCGTCAAATGATGGCCTGCATTCTGGATTATAAGAGAAAATCAAGCCGTATTCCCCTAAGCTGCTTCCAGTGATGGTGTTTTATCATACCAACAGAAGCCAAGCTAGAGTAGTAGGCTAGGAAACAGCATAATTAAACAATAAACACTGATCAAAAGACACTTTAAAGTTACACATTATGTGCTATATAAGACACAGTTTCAGATATCCCAGGATGTAAGAATGCCTCTCAAAATATTTCTATGCCAAGCAAGTTGCCTTACTCATCTGGGATGACCTAGAGCGAGAGTCCTCCGGGCTTCTCTCCTGTGACACAGGAATACATTAGCGCTGGGGCAAATGAAGGCCATTACGGCATCTTTTTATATTCATACATTCAATAACTGAACTGCTTCTGCCTCAAAGACCAAACTTAGCAATGGACTGAAGAGATACAATCTGTAAGAATTTGTGAAATGATGAGTTGTGGACAAATGAGCATTTTTAAATAATTTTAGTCAAAGAGCATCTGAAAGAAAGCAGGGGGCAGCCATTTTAACCAAAACGAAGGTCTAAGAAAACTGCCTCCCTCCTCGTTCCCCTCAGCTGGAGTGCTCCTGTAACCTGCAAGAAAGTGATGGCTGTCCTCTTTTATTTCTAAAGCAGTTTCTGTGGGCACTGTAGAGATTGCTCACTGTTTAAAACTGTTTCTTACTCTCGCAGAGGGCCTGGATTCAGTTCCTAGCACCCACACAGCAGTTCACAACTGTCTACACCTCAAGTTTCAAAGTATGCGCATACTTTTCTGCTCTCCACAGACTCGGCATGCATATAGTATACAGACATACATGCCAGCAAAATTAGCCAGATATATAAGGAATAAAAACAAAGAATCCATGCAAAAAATACGACAGCAAGTGAAGACAGACTTAGAACACTTATCTGAGGGTCTCACATCCTCAAATGAACTCTGCAGCTTCAGAGCAATGTATGATATACCTGCACTCGTCACATAATAAGCTTTATTGAAGATGTTAAAATACCAGGATCAATATCAACATAAATATTCAGGTGTCTAATTGAAACAAAAATATTCTGTTACTGAAGGAAAAACAAAAACAAAACCAACCAACCAAACAAACAAACAAAAAACCTCAAAACCCTGCTCAGTTTACACAGGTTGATTGATTTCTGCTTGGGTAGAAGCCAATATTAGCTATCTGATTTCCGTGACCAGGGATACAGCTAGATGTATCCCTATGCCAGCTGCCAAAAAGAAACGACAACAAAAGGCAAGCATAGTTTTAGGGACAGCTAGAGGATGAAGTCTAAGGAACTTTCTTTAACAAAAAAAAAAAAAAAAAAAAAAAAAAAGGACTAAAAACCAGTTTTAGTGGCAGCAGACGATTTTCCTATTCTGAATCTATACCTCAGACCATTGTCCGAGTTACAGTGAGGCATCACCTTGGTAACCATTGTGAAACAGAGGTGGGTTAGCTAACTCTACTATTTGTTATCCACAACCTACTTTGAATTTTTCTCATCGCCACAACAAATTGTTTTTTGTTTTTGTTTTTGTTTGTTTGTTTGTTTGCTATAACATTATCAAAAAACGTTAGTAGAAATCCACACTTTATTGGCAAGTCAGGTGTGTTCAGGCAGTGTACCTTGCTGGGAGGTTTGAGAGTCAGCATTGTGAGGAATTCTGCTTTCCTTCCCCCCCCCCCCAGATCTGCCTTCTTCTACCCACCCTGACCCACACCTCTCTGCACTTCTCCAATTAGCACGGGGTCAGACAGAGGAGCGCATCTGAGTCTCTTCTCTAATGACAAGATAAACAAAATCCATGGGATCTAATTTAATTATGCATAGTGTGTGGATCTTCTCATTAGCTGTAGTTGACTGAATAACTGTATGTCATCTGATCCCTTTATTCTTTCCCCCAGCTTCACGGTTTTAGAAGACATTCAATCGGTGGTATCGAGCGAGTATTTACTATGTGCCAGCTATTGTCTTGTATAGATTTTTTTCAGATAAAGAAAAACACAATCATACGCTGTGTAGTTCCATGCTAAAATACAGGTGCTAAGTACTGAATAAAAATAAAAATTAATGAAGCTGGCAAGATCTGGAGTGCCAAAACAGGAAGCCAGGCTGGCAAGGAGAAAAGGCCAAAAAAACCCGACTTCATGTGCTCTTTGTTTCTTACCGTTTCATACCTTTACGTAAGGGTTTTTAGTTGTTTATAAAACTTGTTCTCCTTTCCTATTTCCCCCCTCTCTTGCTGGAAGCCTCCTCAGCAAGACCTCATCTACTTGCTTGTCTTTGTGTACGGCCCTCAATCAAGAATCTCTTATTTCAGTGAGCAGTTATTCTGTGCAGAGAAGGCACCATGTCAATGGCTACACCACTGAGAAGATGACACTCTTTCTGCCAACAACTGTTATCTCCCACAGTCCTCCAGGCAGGGAAAGACCGCAGGGGGCAGCTTCCCCTAGTCATGCATGCTGGTGTGGAAAGCAGGATCTCGTGCAGATCTTGTGCAAATATGCTCACTAGAGTGGGATGGCCGTGCCATGTGAGGAATAATGCATCTTCTTCCGCCTTTCCCCATCCTCTGGCTCTAACAGTCTGTCTGTGCCCTTCCACAGTGTTCCTTGAGCCCCAGAGGGGGTGACAATGACCCATTCTGGGACACTTCTGTTCAGCATATACCAAAAGGCTAGTGGAGGAACAGAGAGGGCGTGGCCAGTACAGAATTCTGCCCCCATTTTACAGAACCCAGAGAAACAGGACTGCATTAGAGGTTTGTAATCAGATGCTGTCATAGATGAAGAGGGCTGACCGAGTTAGTAGGATAAAATGCGGGTGTGTTCCTGGTTGATCACTTTCTTTCATCTTTCTAGCTGAATTTGCCACGTCCATGGGCTGGGGTCTGGAAAAACCTTTTGCTGTTGTTGTTGTTGTTGTTGTTGTTGTTGTTGTTGTTGATGTAGAAAGGAGGAAAAGAAAGAATAATGAAGAGACACCTAGAAAATAGGAATGCTTTAGCATTCTAAAGTTGCCAGTCTATAAAACCATTTTCAAAATGTCTCCAAAACAAGTGTGCACATGTGTGCACAGACCAGCACACACATGTTCGTACACACGGAAGATCAAATGTGCAAGGCAATGACGTGTGGAAAGGAATGTACAGAGAGCCCAATCCCTACAGCCTACCGTGACCTAAAATTCTCTGGCTACTCAATATTAACAACTCCTTTATTCCTGGAAAATTTATCTGAGATCACTCAAAATCATTTCTCACCATGAATGCCGCTGTACTTTCAATTTGGCTGTTAGTAAAGCATATTTTCTTTAGCACACTGGTCTTATTTTTAACCTCCTTCTTCCCAGTCAGAGGTCCTGAAAAATTCGTTCAAACTAGAATTTTTATTTAATTTTATCGAGTGTTCTCTATGCGTGTGTATGTCTGAATGTGTATATGTGTTTGCGTGAGTGAGTGAGTGTGAGTATGTGTATGTGTGTGTGTGTGTATAAATATGTGTGAATGTGTATGTTTGCTCTTCACATTGTGGATGGGGTGTGCAGAGGTAGATGCTAGACACTGAGTTTTTTCTATCACAGCCTATCTACTTCACTTCACTTTGTATGTATACAATATATGACACACACACACATACACACACACACACACACACACACACACACACACACACACACTGCTGCTTGTTTCTCACTGAACCCAGAGCTCAGCTATGGAATTGCTTTTCTCTGCCCCATCATAAGATCATAGATAGTTGCTGTAGTGTTCAGCTTCTTATATGAATGGAAGGATCTGAACTCAGAACCTTGCACAGCAAGCACTTGATACAACAGAGCCACACTACAGCCCCCAACCTCTCTAGGCTTACATCCCATGTGCCCATTAAAATCACTTAAAAATAAAACTATAATAAATCATGCTTGTGAGTTGTTTATTTTTTTCTTTAATGTAACTTTTTAGTTTTTTTATCTTTTACTTTTCACTATGCATACTGATTACTAAAAAAATACCCAATCTGATATTAGTAAATTTTTGTAATTTTTTTAAAGGTATGGCTATTAAATACTATCAAATTTATTTAGAGAGTTAGCAATAGATTTTTTTTTCATTTTTTTCTATATCCTTTCCTGCTGGAGCCATCTGTACACACACAAGCATATACTACAGCCAGTGTCACAAATCTTTCTTGACTCTGTAGTTAGACCAGTGTCCTTCACACCGTCCTTGAGGAACCACACAATTGCTGTCAGGGTTGAACCTGAGGCTCCTCATATTTCTTGCATGGTTTTATCCCACTGAGGAGTGCTGAACAGTTGCTTCCTGTGGCGCCAAGTCCTTGCCTTTGCTCAGGTTCCACTATGATAGAGCTGTTCTAGGTGTCTTACACGACTGAAAGTCTCACTTCTGCCTAATAAGACAAACGTCTTACACCTTCATGAGACCCTAGAGTGCCAAAAATATTAGACAACATTTTTTCTTGTTACAAGTAGAAATCACTAAGACTCAAGGAGTTGAGTGGTTTTTTTTTTTTGTTGTTGTTGTTTTTTTTTTTTCAGTGCTGTGCTGAAGTTTTGAGGCAGCCAAGAGACCAGAGCTAATTCTAATAACCAGGTGATATTCTTCACATATCGAAATGCACATCTTACGCGTTTGGTTTTAAGGATGGGAATTTTCACTTAGGAACTAATATTTAAACCTTGAAGCATTAGAAAAGGAAAGTAGGTGCTTTGATCTCTGCCAGCTGTCCCAGCGACTTCAACGTGGGTGGGGAGGTGGCTGACATGGAAGGGAAAGGTCACAGCATGAGTTACGAGCCATATGTCACATCAGGAGTGGATGGCAGTAGATGGAGCACATGGTGTCAGACACACACCAGGGAGGAATGAATGACAGGGAACAATGGAAGTCTAACCTAACTGGACTGGAGGGAATGGGGAGGGGTTACAGTGACGTTGTATTACCAAAGTCTGCAGTCCTAGATCAGAGTTTCAACCCATATGAGGCAAACAATGAGCAAAAGCTATGTCCTTGGAGTTTATCAATGGAAAGAAGTTGCCTCGCAAGCAGAGTAGGGAGTGTTTTAGTCTCATAAGTGGAAGGAACGTGAAACATGCAGCAGAAAAAACGGTTCTAACAAATCAGGTCCTGAAACCAGTTGACAAGTATGTTTTGTAGTTCCAAGAAGGAGTGACTAGCCTATTGATTTGCTACAAGACGAGCCATCTCCTTTAAGCTCACTAACACACAAACTTTAAGTTCCACTAATAATTGGTATCCAAGTCAGTAATGTTAATTCTTCCTGAGAGAACCTATTTCTGAGGAAGTCAAATTATCATTCTGAGAACTGCATTATTTTTTTTTCCCAAAAGCAATGTAAATGTGAAAGGAGAACATTGGTGCCTTCTAAGAGTCTCGCATGGGCCACGCCACACACGAAAAATGACTGGTGGATCTCTCACACCAAATCAGGCGACCTCTCAATCTTCTCAAAACATCATGAAAAGCTGTCTGTGAAACTGAGCCAATTTAAGCTCACCCTATGTGTAGGGATAATGCTTACACGCCCTCTGTGAAGATTTGTCTCTGTCCTTCCTTACCTGCCTAAGGCACCTTCTGATTGGTTAAAATAAAAGCTCTATGGCCTATAGCATAAGGTAGAATAGAAGGTGGGACATCTGGCAGAGAGAGAGAGAGAGAGAGAGAGAGAGAGAGAGAGAGAGAGAGAGAGAGAGAGAGGAATTCTGGGAGATGGTAATGCTCAGGAAGATTGACCACCCAGACTTGGAGAAAGTCTGAAACTGAGAGGAGGTCACCAACCAGCAACACAGCAGAATTTAGAATATTATAAATGGGATAATTAAGTTACGAGCTAATAGGAAAACATGATTTGGGAACAAAGATTGGAATAGGAAAACACAAATGGTTACATCTATGCATCAGAGCTTAATAGACATGTCACTGGAATGTCACAGGCTGGGACCAAGAAGAACTTTCATTTCCCTGGAGGTAACTTAATGTCTGGGTGTCTAGGAGGACTAATCTGAACCTCAATGAGTTAGCAATTCTCTACACACTGCTAAATTCATCTAAAACCAACACATATATTTGTGTGTGTGTGTGTGTGTGTGTGTGTGTGTGTATGTGTGTATATATATATATGTGTGTATATATATATATATATATATATATATGGCTTAAATGACTATCATATATATATATATATATATATGATAGTCATTTAAGCCATGCTGTGATACACTGACTCATTGTGGTTTTTCATCCATAGGAAATTATCTTTACTATTGACAATTTAGTTCTCTGTTTTATTATTTGAAAATTCAAAATTCAAAGTAGTTACTCTATTTTTTTGATAGCACATATCTTTTCTCAAAAAAGCAGTGGCACCACCCTAAATATTACCAAAATAATTGACATCAATGGTGGTTACATTTCCTTACATTCAAACTTATACTCTCAGTTTGATTACCATGGCAAGAATGACCTTTTATCTTGAGAGATGGTGAAAAGAGGGAATACTGCCAATTATAAAGTACACCAAAATCATTCAGTATTTATGATGGGAAGAGACATGTATCAAATGAAGACTGTTGGTTTTGCTGATCCAAAGACCACATCACATCAAAGTGTCTAAGGTCCCCTTATTTATTACTATTCAGATGAGTTAACCAACCACATTGCAATGCATTCTAAGTACAGTATGCCTTTGAAGCCATATATTTAAAATGGTTACTTAGCATCCCTTGGTTTACATCCCCACTTACATGGAACTGTCCAGCATTTGCATCATCTAGATACAAGTTACCGGGGCCCTCTGTGCCAATACACAGCATCAACCGTCTACCTGCCATCCCTGGTCATACAAACCTGGACCTCACACTTGGCTTCATCCTGACCTATCAGTCCTCAAATGCTAGTGATGTCGTGTCCCAAACCACCCTTCAGTTTACCCATTTTCTCTTTGAGCACACTGCACGTATTTATTCTACATTACCCAGTTGTCACCTGGGTAATTAATGGGATTTCTTCACAAAAAAAAAAAAAAAAAAAAAAAAAAAAAAAAAAAAAGAAGAAGTAATTTCCCATGCTACTCTCTCTTGCTACCTCATTCTGTAATCTCCCAACCCACCAGCAGTCTCGAGTCTTAGTAGTTCTTCAATTCAATCCAGATAAGGGTCTAGCTCTTCCCTGGGCTCGGTTTCTTTGTATTATTATCAAACCCAGCAAGACCATGTCTATGAGCCCCTAACTGGTTCTGCTTCAGACACACCAGACTTTACAGTTTGTGCAGGTTCCATGTTCTGCTCGGGAGAGAGAACATGGACCATCCTTACTCCCTTTGACTGGCCAGATCTATTTCATCCCCATGCATTTATGCAGACTTCACTTGCCCCAGAACAGACAACCCGGTCTCTTTAAGCTGGTTTTGTGTGTGTGTATGTGTGTGTGCGTGTGTGTATGTATGTGTGTGTGT
>NC_034597.1:88680650-88686966 GCF_900095145.1 Mus pahari
GTGTGTATGTGTGTATGTGTGTGTGTATGTGTTCTTCCCATGAAAGAATTTGCCTTCCTCATGGTAATCTCTAGGTGTAAAAACAGATGATAAATCTGAATCATAGGATTTGTGCTTGAAAACACCTCAGTGACCACATGAGATAATCTCTCTGCCCCTTTCTATTATCAATGCCTGGCCAAAAGAAACTACCAGAGCATTCAGAGAGTAAATTATCTTATGTGGAAAAGGGGGCCATGAGCTTAATCTTCATTTTCTTTCTCCCTCCCCTCCCATCTTGCTCTTTCTGCCTTCTACTCCTGGTTTCATTATCTCTCTTTCCAGAGGAAACCTCATCAGAGGGTTCTCAGACAATGTTTTCCACTGTGCTAGAGACAGTCACTCTCTTGGTTATGATATCAATTGTTGTGGCAAAACACCATCACCCAGAAAACTTGGGGAAGGAAAAGTTTTATTTCATCTTACACTCAAACATCACAATGAATTATCAGAGAAAGTCAGGTCAGCCACCCGAGGCAGGAACCTGGAAGCAAGAGTGATGCTAACCGAGTTGTTACTTACGGCTTGATCAGCCTGCCTTTGTACTATTCAGGGACACAAGACCAAAACTGGCCTCACTCTCAAGGGGCTGGGCCCTTCCACATCAATCATTTATCAAGAAGAGTCTCCACAGCCTTGTCCTTGATATTCAGAGACATCTTTCCAATTAACCTTCCCTCTTCTGAGATGACTCTAGATTTTTTAAAGTTGATATAAATACTAGCCAAGTCAGCAGTGAACCTAAAGGCAGCAAAAACAATCCTAGTATCATAGGTAGGTCACCTGCCTCAGGGGAACAGAACTGATCAGGTGTTTATTCTAAACAGGTAAACAAGATGGCTGTCACTAGACTCTATCACAAACATGAAGAGACCTTAAAAAAAAATTAAAAGAAAGGACTGTCTCTCAGTCCTTGGCTGAACATGCACTTGTAGCCCTTCTGGTTGATTATCCTTCTATCATCTAAAGGGTGACAAGAGAAGTGAGAGACCCACAAAAGGGGGACTTAAGAGTGTGGCATAGCTCCTCCCACTTGACATTGTGAAGACTTGATAATGCTCTGGATTAGGGCCAATCCAGAAAGAAGATTAACTTGTCCTTTAAAAGGAAGCTGCAGATGAAAGAGGAGCCTGGATATGATTTGATAGTAACACTGCAGAGAGATGTGTGACGAAGGGTAGTCTAGCACCAGCTTTCTCAAGGACACTGTAGGGACAGGCTGTCCAGATAAGGAGATGGAGACAGGGCCATGGCCGACTGAGAGGAAGCACAGCTGCCAGGCTATGATGGGTTCTTTAAGAAAGTAGAGTAAAAGGTGACATCATCTATATGGATGTGATATCACTAGGCCACACAGGCAAAGGACTAGAGCAAGACAATCAATCAGTCACAACGGGATGCCCAATACTGCCTTTTCCTTGTCCCTACAAGTGCAAACTTTAAAAAGAAGAAAAGTAAACACTCCCAAGTCCTTCCTTCCACAGCCTTGTGCAAAAGACTCCACAGTGTAGACAGAAAATCTAGGGAGGGTGTTTTTCCCCCAGAGCTATTTGGGATGTTAAGGGAGCTTACACTTGGGCTGAATGTGACGAGACTGAAATACACAAGCAACCCTAAAACTTCATTTTTCCTACTAAGAATCAGAAGTCATTCATAAGTTGCAGAAATTGAGACATTATAGGTGGGAATGGGAGTTTAGTGAAGTCAAAAATATATGAAATCATAACTTTAACTAATAGAACTTGCCCAATAAATTGAGTAGAGATGGTTAGTGTGAGATGTTCAGGCCACACGTGAAAATACAACTGTTTCAGCAACACAGTGGCTTCCTGGACTAGAGCTGGCACACACTTAGGTCCTCATATACAAAGAGAAAACTGCATTCATGCTACTCTGCAATGCTCAGTGTGAAACCGTTCTGCTCACCACTCTCGTTTCAGTTAAGTGTGATTAATCGGTAGCTATGATAACTACCCGAATAAGTGGCTGCAAAGAACACATCCTAAACCTTTAAGATTTTTCAATCTAATGGATGACAGCCCAATTCTAACCTTCAGTGAAAAGCATTTATCCTACATTGCTTGTGTTAATGGAATGATTATATGGTTTCCAAATAAGGAGTTTTGCATTACAGTATTGCTTGTGAGAAATCACACTATGTGCTCAGAACACTGTGTGAAACATAGTTTCCAAGTGCTGAGAAAAAAAAATTATATAGTAAAAAAATATATATATTAGGCTTGTACAGCATAGCAATTAAGTCATATTTCTTTTTAAAAGGGAGATGTAATGCTTCTGCTTCCCTAATCATTCAAATGTCTATATGTTCTTCCTTTAGTTATGAGACTATACTGGCTTATTAGATGTGTTGTACATCACTGTTAATTGAAGGAACAAAATACCCATAAACATTTCAATCCATATGAGATTTCTGTTGGCCCATTCACCTTAAATTTGATGCCAAGATCGAGGATAAAAAAAAAAAAATCTTGGAAGTTCTACGTTCTAACTGTAAAAGGGAAGATAAATCTGACTCATAGGCCTCGTGCTTGAGAAAAAACACTCCAGCAGTGACAACCTGATTAATTCACAGGCTGTCTGGATTGAAGTGCCCTTTCCCCTAAAGAAAATCACAGAGGTCTCTAACAATGTACGTGAATATGCGATAAAATCACACAGCAGGCTGATGACTCTCACTATGTTTCCCTGTTGTTGTTTACATTGCATGGTTAGTACCGTCTACAGTCAGTAAACACCCTGTACTTAGCTATAGCTTCACCTATGGAGACAAGAAGAATGGGCTGAGGTTCTTAATATTCTTCGGGAATTTATTTCAGGGCTGTGCTAAAGAAATTAGTCAGAAAGCATCAGCCAGGCAGTCCACCCACGTTCGACCACCTTTCCCTACCTAATGATAATTATAGGCTGTGGAACAGGCAGCCTCTAATAAATACCATCACCCTTAGAAGGCAAAGATCTGTAGGGACCTCTCTGTTGCCATGGAAATATCTTCAGGCCACCTTGTCCTCAATACTAAACATCACCTTCATGTTAACATGCTGAGAAAGATGGGGGAGAGGCATATGTTAGCACAAATTACAGGATAACTCACTCTGTCCTTATGGTTACAAATGCCATGTTGCCCACAGTTCTAGAACAGTCCCCACAATGGAACACATGAGTCTCAATGACAGTGGCTTCTCACTAATCGGCTCCTGCTTCCCCGGTTTTTATGTGACACCTCATCCACTTCACCCCCTGCCAATGAGGTAGAAAAATAAAGAAGAGCAAACAAGGGGCCATTTTCCCTTTCTTCCTTCTAAGCTCTGGAATCTATGGCTTAATAAAATACTGGTGTGGTTCACAAATGTACGAGAGGAAAACAGGTCTCCTGTGGTCAGCCCAACATGAACAGAGTTTTAGCAATCATTCATTGAGAGTGGTGGGAAAAGAGCTTACGATAGTGCAAAAGGAATTACCCCAAGGCATTTAGTGGTTAAAAATGCCCCCTTGGAACTGTGACAGTGTGCACAAAGATCTGTACAAGCTCAAGCCAGACAAAATCCCAGAGTGGGGGTAGGAGGCAAGCATGAAGTCCCACCTTTGGCCAAAGAGTTATTAACACTTGATTGCTTCTGGGAGAGGGAAAGCCATCTTTCTTCAATGGAGTGGCACATGATATTTCTAACATAACCTAGGGCAGGTCCCAAAGTCTAAGGAAGAGCGGGACAAGGAGATAATGAAGTCAGGTGAGGAGGGAGCTGGAGAAGATCTGGAAGGAGCTGGGGGAGGGAAAATGAATTTGATCAAAATATATTGTATGGAATTCTCATACCGTAAATTAAAATGGCATTTTAAAATATAGAAGTTCATTTAATACAGTTGTAAGTACTTTCAGTAGACATCAAATATAGTTTGGGATTGCAGGTAAATATAACTTGGTCATATATAAAATACTGACAATTTATATGAAGCGTATACTTTATGTATGTTTCTTTTAAAGGCTCCTCAAACATAAAATCTATTAGCTGTAAATGATAATTTAAAAAGTAGAATAATGGAAGGATAGCTCTTGGACTTTCATTATCCCAAATTGCTTACAGAGTGCAGAGAACATACAAAGTGGAGCAGAACAGAGAGGATGTGAGGGAAATTTTCCGACAGTACGTGGGAACCTGGAAAGTGTATAATGCTCTACTCTTCAAGTGAGGCCCCAGGTTTCTGGTTACCATACCTACCCACTGGGTTTCATTCAAACTCACAGGTTTTCCAACAGGCAGTTCTGATAGAGTCTCCCAATTACTTCTAAAATGCTACCTTGGGAGGAGATCCCATTTGCTGCCATTTCACAGTTGACACCAAGCTTAGGAAGATGAAGTGACTCCCTCAGCTTCACAAATGAGCTCTTTTTGGGAGTCCATGACAGAGTTACTTCAGGACTTCATTACAGCACCAGTTTGGGTATTCATTATGGCATTACTCGAGGTCTTCATTAGTATAATGGGCACACTTACAGAGAACACTCTAAAGTGTCCTCTGGACTAACAGTGAGTCAACTTCCCACCACAGATGAATCAATCATTGTTAAATCAGGAATCTAAAACATCACTTCCTTCTTCTTTTTCAATGCTGCTCTTAAACACACTTTTTTTTTCCTTTCATGTATATGAGTTCTATAGCTGTCTTCAGACACACCAGAAGAGGGCATCAGATCCCATTACAGATGGTTGTGAGACACCATATGGTTGCTGAGAGTTGAACTCAGAATCTCTGGAAGAGAAGTCATTGCTCTTACCCACTCAGCCATCTTTCCAGCCCCTTAAACACACTTCTTAATGCACAATTGCTAAAGCTCCCTCTTTGAATGAGGTGGTTATAAATACAGAGATGACATTCAGTGACATGAAGTAGCATCTATTACCTTCTATAAAGAAATGCAGAGAAACCTAAAGATAGCTCTTGTCTCACAACATGACACTGTTTTACGTTTCCAACACCACTTCTTTGGGGAAATGCATCCATCTGAACCTCCTCTATCGGTTTATTCTGACAGAAAACAGCAGCTTTGTACCGATCACCTCTGTTAAATGTACCACTACCAAATGGTAAGCTTTATTTTTAATAATAAACATTTGACTGTCAAATCAAGACATACTTTTTCAGCTGAGCTAACACAGGTTTTTAAGTAGCAGAGACCCAAAGAAGATATCTTCTCATTTGGCTGATGTCTGATTGACACACAAGTTTTAAAAACAATACCATAACTTGAAGAGCCACTATCTGGGTGTGGTACCTGTGTGTGCCAGCACATGCTGAGGTATGATGAAGAATCTACACATCAAGAGATGACATAAACACTAAAGTTATCTATATGGTCTAATCTCTTATTAATTAGGACATTTCACAAATACATAAGCCAGTAAGTAGAATTATATAAAAACTATGAAAGAAAAAGTATTTGATACAGTATTTAAAAATTGGATAACAATCTAGCCTGCCTTGAAAATATACATTAGCATTCAGCTGAAGAGTGCTGCCTCCTGAAGCCAATTTGAAACTTTATTCCACTATCAAGTCATAAATTTCTCAAAGGGGACAAGTTTAACACTCGGACATGGGAAAAGTTAATGCCCCCAAAGCTTCAGATTTCCCCACTGTTCTTGGGCTTAATGTTCAGGAGGGAAAAATCCACCAGTAGCAGCTACCATGGTAAAACATTCTCCATGACAATTACAACATGGGCAAAGTATAAGTAAGAAACAAACAAACAAAACACTACTAGAAAAGCAGATGAACCAGATAGAAAGTAACCATTCAGAACCATCTAGCATATCCCTTAGACAAAGTGTGACACATATTTTAAAAGGGTGGAATGTTGATTCCTGTTATGAAGGTTCACCGAGGTGTCTTGTACCTCGCTAAATCGTTTTCTGGAACTGTAGCTTGGTTTACATAAAATCATGTCATGGGAACCACTGACATTCATTTCATTTGGACGTATTTTCATCTACAGTGAATAGAATCTTCACAGTTGAAGGCAGAATAATACACTTATTTCTAGAAGAGGTAGTTTGCTCTGTGTTTTTTTAAAAAGCTGACTCAATTTATACAACTTTATTTCTATCAGTTCATGGTAAAAAAAAAAAAAGTTATATCCAAAAAGACCAAAGAATGCAAAAATGAGAAATCCCAGGTCTCTCTAGAAAAGTATTTGATATTCACTTCACTGAGTGTGTGTGTGCGCGTGTGTGTGAGTGTGTGTGTGCGCGTGTGTGTG
>NC_034597.1:88686985-88698032 GCF_900095145.1 Mus pahari
GTGTGTGTGTGTGTGTGTGTGTGTGTGTGTGTGTGTGTGTGTGTGTGTGTGATTCTGGATAATTCTAACATGGAGAATCACCATGTGGTTTCACTCTGTGGGTTTGTTACAGTGCTATCACATACGTTGGTTTACTTGCTGTGACAAAATACCTAAAGGCACAACCAAGGGTTGGAAGAATTTGGTTTGGCTCACAAAGGCTTCAGAGGATTCGTGCCAGCCAGGCAGGAAGACGGGAAGGCATGGTGCTGAAAGCCTGAGGTACTACTTTCCCAGTATTCTCAGGCAGCCTCCTTCTGTGCCAGTGCCTGTGCCTGTGCCTGTGCCTGCCTGTCTGTCTTTCTCTCCCTCTCCATATATATGTATTTATTTCATAGCCCAAATTGTCACCTCAGTTCTCTCCACAAATACCCAAAACACACCCTAAGACTATGGCTGTTTACTTATCCAATAAAGCTGAAAATGAAGATTAACCATCAACCAACTGAATTAACTACTATCTAAAATAGACTCTAACATCTTGGGCTGGTTTAGGAGGAAAAGAATGGAGATACATTCGAAGTGAACACACTCAGAGACACACAGGACTCTGCACGGTATAACTGTCAGCAGTAGGAGCCGAACTCTGGTTATGTTTATCTAACATGATCACACAGAACCCAGTAGGCAAGAATTGCCACTTAAAAAGCCAATACTTTGGTCAACAGTAGTATTAAGAGAAATTTATATTCAACAAAAATATCATTACCTGCCAGGCATAATGAAGCATGACTCTCTTCTCTGTACTTAGGTAGCTAAGATAGAAAAATACCTATGAAGTAAAGGTCATTGTGAGCAACACTGAGTTCTAAGAGAGCTGGAGCTACAGGGAGACCCTGTCTGAAAAACCAAACCAAACCAACCAACCAAACAAACAAACAAAAAAACCTCACAACTAGTTTCCATCACCGATGTTAATTTGAATTTTATAGTTCTCTGAAATTTGATATCATTTAATTTGCATTTGTTTTATTTTATGGGCATTTTAGCTCAACAAAGCATACAAATTTAAAGTCTACGTTTAATGCATGCTTGTTACAAACCAAAAAATCTAAACTTAGTTTTAGAGGTATTGAGTACTTCCTCCTTTATAGTGATTGGATCATTTCTCATATTCAACCCACACTGTGCCTCTGCTCTTCCATGTCTCCATGATCTCTAGGTCCCAGAGCACTGTCTCAATAGACAAGTGGAAGTCTTTTGTTCGTTTCTGCCTAGCCTCAGTCTGAGGGAACACCAACCTGTTTTCATTCAGTAATGTTCTAGAGACATGATATAATCATGGCTAATTGTTCTACTGGGAGGTAACAGACTACAGTCTCACAAATACACACTGTAAAATCAATAAATGTGTCCCCAATTCCAAGAATTTCCACAAAGATGACTTCCTGAAATCTTGTCATTGCTGAGCATGTTCATCAGAAAATTCTACTTCTAGAAAGATAACGTCCATCAGTTTAGTGCTGGGATTTATGCTGTGTTGCTCCTCTTTCATTATTGCCCCTATAATATACAATACAGAGCTCATATGATGAAATGCGGCACTTAAAATCAGACTTTATATTTTCAATTTAGAAGAAATGATGAAATAGGTGTTAAAATGAGATTTCCTCTACAAACATCCATCAGAAAATAATTAAGATTCATAATACTGAATTTCCACTTTGAAATGTTCACATAATCATATTAGCATCACCTCAATGTCATTATTATACCTAAAGCCAGCCACATCTCTTTTCCTCACAAATTACTTCATCTCAATTTTCTCCTATTTTCTCAATGGACAATCTAGATAGCCTCTAAATTCATCTCTTCCTTATTCTTCCGATTTTCTTCATCATATAATTCATTTTTGACACTGGGTTTTAATTCAAACATGCATTGACTGTCTCTTATAATCACGAGTCTCATTTAGTCAAACTATCATTGTGTAACACAATTATGACTATCAGTCACATAGCCTCTTAGCCAATTCTAGCTGTTTGAGACCTTCATGCGTGAGTAAAATGCATTTTCATCATATTCATTCCTCCCTCACTTCCCTATCACCTCCCAAAGGCTCCCAACAAACAGTACAATGATGTGCCAATGTCACAGGGATCTGACTGGATTTCCATCACACTCAATGGAAGGGAACATGTTCCTGGTACTGTAAACCTAGGTAAGGCTGGAAAGATTGTAGGCCTTGGAAGAGTACTTACTACCACTTTGCTGAATTGATACAGTCTCAGTCTGCTTCCCAAATACTTTCCTTGACACCCACAGGTTAGTGCAGTCCTCTGACTTCCTCAAAGGAACCTAGTCAGTGTAGAGAAATTGACTATGGAGTGCCTAGTCCCACAATACAAGCCCTACCTCTACCCAAGGCTCAGGGGAAATCGTGGCAGGAGCAGAAAGATTATTAGAACCAGAGACCGAGACAACTCTTTTTAAAAAACAAACACACCACTTAAAGCCTATTTTTGACGGCTTCTGAGAAGAAGTTAAATATGATTTCCTTGATAGACAAATATATTATCATTTTATCCTACTTAGGGAACTTTGTGTATTCTAAAGCCTTGAATTCCATGATTTTTAATTTCAATTATCAGTTGATGTGTCTGCTAATATTAGCACTGCCTTTAATCCACTATCTTAGCAAGTCTGTTATTATGTATCTTCAGCTTCTTAGTCTTTTCATGTTTGCCTTTACTTTTGTAGGTTTATTTTAATCTATCTATATGGACCATTGTGTCAGTATGCATGAGGGTGATCCCTGGTTCCTCTAGAAGAACCGTATATGCTCTTCATCTGTGAGCCAACTCTCCAGCCTCATCTATTATTTTTTCCTTTTCTCTGTTACCTTGTAATTAGTTCACTATGTGTGTGCTGGCTAGTTTGATGTCAAGGTGACATAAGCAAGGGTTATATGAGAAGAAGGAACCACAATAGAGACTGCGTCTCCATTATGCTGGCCTGTAATAAACTCTGTAGAGAAATTATACTGATGAATGATTGGTGTTGGTGGATCTCCCTGACGGGAGCTGGTGGTACAAACTGTGTACAAACCTTGGATGGGAAGCCTCTAAGCTTAAGTCGCTCCTCCATGGCATCCACATCAATTCCTGCAGTGACCTCCTAGGATGACGAACTGTAAGATGAAATAAACTCTTTCCTCCAAAGTTGCTTTTGATTATAGTGCTTTATCACAGCAATAGAAAGTTGAACTAAGACAATGTATTTTCCAGATCACCAATTTTCTCATTAGCTAGATCATATCTGCTTTATAATCTTAGGATTCTGTTTTTATTTCTGTTGCATTAATCTCCGTTTTAGAGTAACAAGGGGTTGTGTGGTTTTTGTTGGGATTTCACATTTTCCTGGTCATTTTACTGCTTGTTCATTTTTGTGATTCATCTTTTAGTGCTTTAAGTATGTGTGCATATTCCATTTTTTTGTATCCTCGGTGACTCTAACCTTTGGAGTCTGTTCTAGTAAATTTCCACGGTGCTGTGATTAAAACAAACGAACTAACCAACCACAGGAGACTTAGGAGAGGAAAAGGTTATAGAGGTATAGAGGCTTACAGGTTATAGTCTATCACTGAGGGAAGCCAGAACCAGAGTTCAAAGCAGAAGAAACTTGAAGGAGAAACCATGAAGGTACTGGGCTTTACAGGTTTGCTCCATTTGAGCTGCTCAGCTTCCTTACAGAGCTCCGACTCAAATGCCTAGGGATGGATCTGCTGAGTGTAGCTCGGGCTTTCCTGTATCAGTTAGCAATTAAGACAATGCTTCACAGACAGGTCCATCAGATGGATTTCTTCAGTTAAGGCTCCCTCATCTCAGGTGTGTCATGTTGACAACTAAAATTAACACTTTATGAATCAATCTGGAAATATATTCTGAGTTTTAGAGCTTTGGATCCCAGATAGGAAGCCTCATAAAGTTGGTGATTAAGTGATTGCCTGCTTCATCTCAATCTGCTAAAATCCTGAAAATCTACAGCAGTAGTCCTTCGAAGCCAATGTCTGCCTGCTTCTGCTTCTGTACTGAGAACAGCAGCCCTAAGTTTCAATGGCCTTAAGTTAACAATGACATCAGAAATTCAATACCCCCTTCCTTAGGACATTCTCAGGTCTTGGTATCCGCCCTGCAGTGTTTGTATACAGGACAATGACTATTCCACTCCTTAGGTCACTCTGGTCCATCTGCTCTATTTAGTGAGAGAGATGGAGAAGACTCATTTTTCAGGGATTGCAGTACTTGATCCTCCCAAGATAACACGGAATGTTTTTATCAAAGGGGCTATTTAAGATGATATGTCCCTACAAGTCAGGTCCATATCCTCCTCTTAAGCACAGGCAAACTCTGTTCGGAAATACAACAGCTGATTGCTTAAGGAGCACATTTGTGTTTATTGCCTGTTGTGCAATTATTAGTTGTTAGCTTATACCTGTGCAATGGCTCTTCAGAGTATCTCATACCCAGGGCATATTTTACATATCAGTTGCCCAGCACACACCTTGCCCTAGGCTCGCATGCCCAACCTCTTTGCATCACCACATTAACCTAGGTTTAAAAGTACAAGGAACCTAGGCCAATTTGGAACCTAGGTCATCTTGAAAATGTCCTCACTTCAACCTTCACTTCTGCATTCTTCTTAACTTAGAGAACTCAAAACTCACCACAAAACAATACTTCATGCAAGTTTCAAAAACAGGAAGGCCAATGGTTTGGTGTCAGTCCTAAAATTGAAGCTCAGGGTGGTGGAAAAAGATGCAGGACATGAATACCCTGCTTGGCAAAGGCCACGCGCGCAGCACCTGGCTCCTTATCTGTAGCCCAATACTCTCTTCCCTTTGCCATGTGCTCATCACAGGACATGTGTAGTCTCCCCTGTGGACAAGATCCCTAGTCACTGAAAGCCAGAACCATCCTGATGCCCCACTCAATGGGCTCTCTCATGGCCTTCTCCCACATACCTCTCCCAGCTAAGTGACCTCACCATTACCTGGCATGTACTAATAGTGTAACTATGTTATGTGGCTGACATAAACTACTACAGAAAGTGTGAGTTCATGGTTATCTATTTGAATCAATACCCCCTGAAAATGTCTGGCCAAGGGCAGACACACTAGAAAATACTCCTTGAATGATTAAATGCCCACCCTGGTTGCAGTCAAACATTGGGGCATTGTTAACAGTCTAAGGACCACTTGGGACTGATCTATGCTCCCGGAGCTAGACGTATCTCTACTTACTGTCAGAGGTAGAAACAGTGAAGTGTGGCTTCTAAATTCACAGCCATGCCCCTGAGTAAATATGCATACCGTACATTTCTGTGAGCAGAAGATGCTCATAAACCATTCGTAGTGAAGCAGTCTGTGTATATTTTAATGCACCTGCGGTAAACTATACACTGCATTGGGGATTACAGAAATGTAAGAAAGAAGACAACAAGCAATGGAACGCTTGCGTTTCCTGTGTCAGTCCTAGAAAGGCTCGGGGTAGAGCTTTGCTTTACCTCTAGTATTTCTTAACAAATACAACCTTTTAAGTGAAGCTCTGCTTCGTAGGCAGGATGTCCTGCCACTCGCATTGGTTTATGCTCCATTATGCTTCTATGAGGTATAATGAGTTAGCAGAAGGTGGGGTCACTCTCGCCAGAAAGACCTGCTAAGGCCTACCTACTTACTTCCGTCTCTCACAATAACTCCAGAAAACTCCTTTCTAAGGAGCTTTTCATAGCACCACAGACAAACGCCACTGATTGTTCCTGAATGAGGGCTGCTGGAGCGATTCCTGTTTACTGTTCATTGTGTCCCTGCTTGCTTTTTTCCTTCCACGGGCCAATTTTTAAAAAATTGCCTCAGTTTTTCAGCCCACAGTTTAAGTTCCCACTGGGTGACCTTCCTTCAAGCAACCTGAGACAAAAATAGATGTGTTAATACTCCTTCATAGATGCTGCTTTGGGTTGAACGGTATCCCTAGAAGTGATCAGCTGAAGTCCTAGCCCTCAGATCCTCAGAGGACCTTATGTGGAAACAGTCATTGCAAGTGTAATTAGCTAAAATGAAGTCATGCTGAAATATAAAGGGCACTTAATCCGACATGACCAGTGTCCTTAAGCAAGAACAAGAGACACACTGAACACCCAGTCTGGAGTGATGTATGTGCAAGTAAAACAGCCACCATTGGCCCTTTGGCAAATCCTGGAAAGCCAGGTCCTGTCAACATCTTAATGTGAAGGACATGTTTCAGTTCTGTTAAAAACCAAGACATCCTTTGCCAGAGTCTAGCTAGATAAATGTAGACTTCACCCTTCACTAAGGAAACTTCTCTTTGCAATAAATAGAGACCATTATAGCAAACCACAACCAATCAAAATGCAGAGTTGTAGAATCCATCTAATGGATACATCTATACAGGTTCCTGCACCTAAGACTCACAGAAGATTGAGGAAGAGGGGGCAAAAAGATGTACGAGCCAGAGGGACAAGAAGCCTTGTATGAGATTGTGTCTCCTAGAAATGTCAGAAGACACACCCATAAAGTCTTACCAATACGGCTGCCTAAACATAAAAAAAAAAAAAAAAAAAAAAAAAAAACCATAGAATTTATTGAGATGGAAGGAGGTGAGCTCATGAGGCCTCATCCCTACACAAAGAACAACAGGCAACTAAGAAATACTGAGAGTGGGAGAAACAATCTTCCCTAGGGAAGAGGGCAGCAATTGGTCATCCAGTGTCAAATAGTTACCACTGCAAACACACATAAAAGTAACATGATGAACACTGAGCAGGTTGTATCTATATATTTAGGAATATACACATATTTAAAAATATTATATATAGATATAGATATACACATGTAACAACAACTAAAGAAAAAAAGTTCATGAATTTGAAAAGAACAAAGCAGGGAGTATATGGTAGTATTTAGAAGGAGGAAAGGTAAGAGGAAATGATGTAACTATATTATAATCTCAAAAAATAAAAATATATATTTAAAATAAAATAAAATACCAGTTTTGTGGCAATTACTTAGTGTAGTTCCAGGGAACCAATATGCATCCAATTCAAGATTCACTAAGGTTTCTTTTTCTTCACTTTCCTTTTTTTTTTTTCTTCCCATTTTGAGAAAGGATTTACTCTATAGCTAAGACTGCCCTTGAATTCTTGGGAACCTCCTTGCATTTGCCTAGCCTCTGGTGGGATTATAGAGGTCATCCACCATGCAGCTTGCAACTCTTTGTCTTTTCTTTCATGAATATATGTGTGCGCTTCATGTCCAGAGTCTCCCATCTTACTCTTTGAGGCGGCGTTCATCTTCCGAGTCAGAGGCTTGCTCCTAGTATTCTGAGTCTCTGCCTTAGTCCAGCCTTAGTCCAGCTAAGGCTGGAATTCTAGGAGCGTTTCCATGCTCCTTGGCATTTACATGAGTCTTGGAGATCCTAAGATAACTCATGTCCTCTTCTTGCATGGCAAATGTGTGAATGTTGAGCCATCTCCCAGCCCTATCATCCTATCTGAAACCTTCCTGAAGCTGCATCTCCTGGCAGGGTAGCTTTTGTGCGAGCTTCAGCTTCCTGGATCCCAGCATGCACTGCTGTGACACACGCCCATCTGCTTCCTCAACCTAGATACTCTTCCAGCACAGCTCTTGTGCCTCCTCCCATAATCCCTGGGACTAAATGTCACATCAAAAACAAAACAAAACAAAACAAAACAAAACAAAACAAAACAAAACAAAAACAAACCACAGTGCTGGTGGCAAGGATGAATTATTCCTATTTTGCATTTTCCCTGTGTCATCAATCGGTTTGTTTGTTTGTTTGTTTGTTTTTTATCACCATTCTTTCACTGATTTAGGATTTAGCAGACAATTTTTTAATTTCCAACCCTTCGGTAAATTTTTGAAAAACCAACCTGCAACAGCCCTTGAGAGATACAGCCCACCTGTGTGAATCCAGGCTGTTCCCTCAGATTTACTCTATTTCTGTCATCTAGTGAAAGTGATGTTCCACACTCCGTTCAGCCTGATGTTCTGCCACAGTGGTCAGCAGCCGGGCAGCAGAAGCACCACTCTGAGGACAAGACTGAGTAAGATAATCCATTCCTTCCTACTGGGTAAGTGACCCATAGGAGAGGAGATTTCTGTCCCCCACCCCTCCCAGAGCACAGCGTGAGAACCAACTTAGTGGATATAAATGCAGTTAGCAAAAGAAAAAAAAAAAAAAAGAGGCCATTTATTTATATTGGAAATGACCACTGGGAACTGATCTGAACGTGGCAGAAAGAATATGCCTTACATACATTTTAAAAGAAACACCATTTTTACATCTTAATTATATTTAGAGAGCAGCTTTAGTCACAAATATTGCCTCAATTGGCTTCTCAGCTATTACCTTGTGAAGTGCACGGCTTTAAAACTCAAAGCTGCATATGCCAAATTGTGAACCACGGCCCCATGAACTTACACTAACTGTGTTCAAAACAGTGTTATAAATATTCCTGTTAAAAATAAAAAGTGGCACTGGGTGTGGTGGCTCATGTTTGGAATCCCAGAACAGAAAGCTGGGAGAATGAGGACCCAAAGTTCAAAGCCACCCTCAATTACAAAGCACGTTTGAGGCCTGTCTTAAAGCCAGATTAAAAATAACTAAGAAGCAAATTTAAAAGAATATAGTCAATTGTTTTGTAAGATATCTTTTATATTTGGTACATACTCATGCATTGAATGAATTAAATTTTAGTCTGAACTGCTCTGTATTGAATCCCTTACTGATTTTCAAAGCCAACTGGTCTACCTCTGAAGCCTTGCTGCCCAAATCAAGACAAGGATTCAACTCTTTACCTTCATTTATATACTCTGACTCCACTCATACACCTAATTATCTTTTCATGTTCAGATTTCAGAGTACAATAACTTAAACATTCACTACTAACAAGTTGACAAAAACAAGCCAGTGCGTTTTCAGTTACCAAAACTCATTCTGGTTAGGCCCTTGGGATGGGCAGCTGGGTGCTGAACTCCTGAGTTTAGGAATCCTCAGAACTGGTTTTATGGTTGTTGTGGTTGTTTGTTTGTTTGTTTTAATAGCTTTGATATTTCATGGATACCTTGGCTGGTTATACAATCCTTGCTTCATACTTTATTTTAAGAGATTTGTGTTGTGGCTGTTTTTGAAAGTACCTTTTTAGATGTCCAATATCAACTTAATTAAGAGGGCCTTATACATTGTTCTTCTTGTTTGGTCTAAGGGATCTGCATGTAGTTTATTCTGATAGCAAATATTTTAGACATCACATGCCACATGTGTTCTCTGTTATGTATTCTTTGTTTTATAACTGGTTTTTAAGAAAATAGAAACCAGAGAGTAGACAGATGGCTGAGTGGTGAAGACCACTTGGAGCTCTTGCAAAGGACCTGGGCAAGTTTCCCATCACAACACAGCAGCTACCAACAATCTGTTCCAGAACTTTCATTCACAGGACCAGGGTACCCACTGCCCTCTTCTGGCCTACATAGGTATTGCATATACATGGTACAGGAACTTACCATGCAGGTAAAATGCTCACACACATAAAATACAAATAAATTTTTTTTAACAAAATATAGAAGCCAACCTTTTAGTTGCACAATACATAGTTAGACAGCTTCAGCTGCAAGCCATGGAATAGTTTTTATATCTTTAAATTTCCTAAATCTTGCTAGGTCCTTTCTAGAAGCTGGTAAGTCTTTGAAGTATATTATATAGACACAATTAAAGAGTCAATGAAACCTGCTATCTGGTATGAATAATATATGATTTTGATTTTTTTTTAAATTGAAAAAAAGTTGAACATTGTACATCTTCCTAGATATTTGGAAACATCCACACTGAAGTCTTTAAATTCAACCAATAATTTCTTAGAATTAATTAAAAATATGTTATAGCTTACTAATTATTTTTGCCTAGTAGTTCCAAATGTGCACACTAGATATTTTCTCTGCCTTTCATCTATACAACATGTTAGAACATCTTAACTTTTTCATTGTTGGATTTCAGTACATTGATTAGTTGCCTAAGTTTGATTGACTGTCTTTATTAAGGAGTTCCTCCCAAACATCTTATACTTTAGTTTTGATTGCTAGTAATTCTACCTATTTTGTCATTTTCCCTAAGATCAAATAAAACTTTATTTCTTCCTCTTTTTAGCCATTTCTGCATCTAGATTTCAAACTTGAAAGTCCCCCAGCACCCCCCACTCCCCCAACAAACAATCCTAGACAATGCAATATCAAGATTGACATTTCCTTTTTGGGGATTTGAGCTCAATGATACTTTTTCTTTTCTATGATTTACTTTCCCTGCCACCACCAAATCTAGCTTTCTATGAGGATTTCAGAAATAACCTTGAGAAATCTTTTACCTGGTTATCATTTACCGTCCATATGAAACTAACTTGGGGCTTACAGACTTTTCAGCTCCCGTTATGCCTGGGTTTGACATTTTTTTATTGGTATGCATATATTTTATAGCACTTAAAGTGTTTTAGTTATCATGTTCAGGAAACATATGTGCTGTGGGAAACAGGCAAATAAATAATATTCCAGAATGGAGAGGAGCTGATTCATACATGTACAAATATTATACAATTGTTTAAATAATGATTTGAATTAAATAATGATTTGAATCATTTATCTATGGTGGTTGTAGTTTTATAGGTAGAGAATAGGAAGCAATGGAATATTTTAATATTTGTAGAAATAGTCAAAATAACAGCTAATGAAAGCCATATAGTGGTTGAATCCAAGAACTAGTTAGATTCTAAGAACCAAGCATGCTAACTTCTAGTGACTAAAATTTTATATAGTTATTCATAGACATTATACATTATTAAGAGCAAATATTTACTGAGCAAAACTGGCTGGAGTTCAAGGCCCCAGAGATAAGAGGCATCTAAGAAGCCTGTGTCTGCCTGTAGCAGAAGATCCACACGCGTCACGCAGAAGATCCACACGCGTCACGCAGAAGATCCACAC
>NC_034597.1:88698087-88708300 GCF_900095145.1 Mus pahari
CGTCACGCAGAAGATCCACACGCGTCACGCAGAAGATCCACACGCGTCACGCAGAAGATCCACACACATCACTCTCTTTGCTCACACCTAGCCTTCTTCAGCCTTAAGTCTGACAAGATTAAACTCTGGTGGGTGATTAATGCAACTGTGTTGAGGGCAATATTCTACAGCTGCTATTTCCTTGGCTTCTTTTCATCTACTTATAAAACTACAGCCACAATATTGAAATAAGAGCCTTCCTAGAAAGGTTGTGAAGAATTAGAGTCCATGAGCTATTTCCTAGATGAAGCCTTAAGTAGTATCATTTAATTTTGATGGGTGGCATGATGAAGCTTGGGATCTCATGGCAAGCGGTGGCCATATAAATTAACATATTAATATTTAACAAAGAAATTGGAGATGGGAAATCAGAAGGCCTGCATCTTGACATTAGTATTCCAGGCTATAAGTAGGTGAATTGTTCTATGTTCCTATGATACTACCGCCATTTATCTGACATCGAATGAGTGTGATACTCTGATATTCAACATAGAACATTTTTATAATGAAATCGACACATATCATACTAGTAAGTCTTTAACACTGTTCCTTGACACTGTTCTATAACAACAATGATGACATGCTTAAACAAGCTCTTTCAAGGTCAATGTGACAGCCTGACAGTGCCCTGACAGTCCCTGGATCATCCAAGCCAGACATGACCCCACACACACTGAGTGCAGAGGAGTAACGGGACACTTTCCAAGTAAATGGTGACTTGGGGTACAAAATTGTAATTGACCAAAACTTAACACTAATATAGTTTCCCTTCTACCATTTTTTCCTCATGTAACTTCCATTTGCAAGTTTTCTTCCACCTACACAAATCCTTGTTTCCGTAGCAATATCAGTTCCCCTCCTCTCCCTCTTTCTCCCTCCCTCCTCCCTAACCTGCTACTAGAAAAATCCAACTCTCCAGCTGATGACATCGATAAGCTACATTAAATACTATCATCCTTAAGGCACATTGTGAGCCATCTCACCCCATGTTCCAGTACTGTAAACAAATTGCTGCACAGATCTATTTTAGGTACATTTAAAAATACTTCATAATGAAGGACAGACTCACAAAGATGTTCAGAGTCTGAGATGAGAATCAGACATGATTCCAGGGATAATACAAACCTAACTTTGAAAGAGCTGCCTGCTCTGGAAAGGAAAGAATGTCCAGTTATCCAGCAAGGAATTCTTTCCTAGCCCCTGGTTCTGCATCTGACTCCATGCTCAATCTCTCCCATCAGATACCTGGCAGTGCAACAAGAACCCTAGCTGCCACTGGGAGGTTTAGACTAAGGTTTTCTCAACCCTGTTTCCCCCTGGCTCTTTAATTCTGCCTCATTTGCTCCCAATTCCTGTTTTGAATTGTGCTGACAAACTCCTGAGGTTCGAAAAGACAGCAAATACCTATGAAGTGAAGGCTTTTAAAACCAATCCAATTCTGGAGATGAGCTGATCAAATTTCACAAGCTGGCAGGCGCCAATGTGTAAACCCTGTGATCAGGAGTGGACACTCATGTCGCAGGAAGTCGCCACATTCTCCAATGGCAAAGTCAAAAGTAGAAAGCAAATTCAGAAATTAAGTTTTGTGTTTCTCCACCAAAGACTAGGGACCCACGCAAGTATTAGCATGGATCTTTCTAGAATGGTTATCACCTCGGGGGCAACCAAACAGCAGAGTGTTAACCTTCCTAGCAAGGAACTGCCCTAAAGACATCCTAGTGTGATTGTCTTCATCTTTACAGGTTATATTGAAATATCCTACCTCTCCTCTGTTGATTCATCCTGATATAACAAAGGAATTCACTTTTCTCTAAATTCCAAACCCAGAATGCAAAAGTTAAAAGAAAGAAAGAAAGAAAGAAAGAAAGAAAGAAAGAAAGAAAGAAAGAAAGAAAGAAAGAAAGAAAGATCAAAGTTGACTGACTGCATCATTTCACAAATTGCTCTCACAGATTCTAATTAATTTTTGGTGCAGTTTATTCATTCTAAATTCCTAAGTATATTATTAGCATAGTATAATATTCCATAATATCTTACTCTTGCAAATTAATTGTTAACATTTCATTTGACTGTGTCCAGAGATCTTGATAATGTAGCAAATACCCCTAAAGAACAAAGTACCTACCAGTGGGTTGGAAGGCTGGAACACATTATTTTCATTTATTAACTTAACTGTATCTGATAAATCTAGAGCACCATCCAACAGTCTCTGCTAAATACTTATATTCTGAGCCCTTTTAGAAGTGATATGTAAATAGGTCACTGTTACATCTGACTTCTCTTTTGATTCCCCTCAACTTCATCAGTTTAGCAAGTCAGTCAACCCAGAAAGAGTAGATTCTACAGTTTCTACTGAAGGTCTTCACTATACATCCGCATCCGCATCAGCTTCAGCTTCATTCTGATGGTCCGTTTTTACCCAGCTAGTGTTTGCAAATCTAGAAAAACACCAAGTCATTTGCTGTTGCTGAGTGCAGAATTATTTATGGGCAAATATAAGCATGTATCTGAATTATCTGATATATATATATATGAATGTGTATATATAGATATTCAAGGTATATACATAAAATATGCACAAAAACAAATATATTTATATATGTAAATTGGTAATTATACCCAGATATGCAAAAACATATGTATGTGAAATCTGCATTGGTTTGTGAATTTATCTATATCTATATATCTATATACCTATATATCTATATATCATCTAATATATCTCTATCTATCTATCATCTATCTATCTATCTATCTATCTATCTATCTATCTATCTATCTATCTATCTAAAATCAACCAACCAAGAGTGGGCAAGGAGCTTTCTTGGTGAAACACAGTTGTCCTTTGTTAAAAGAAAGATGTTTTAAACAGAAATATCAGTGTATGGTCAGGAACTAAGATGTAGCTTTAATGAATAATATTTGAAATCTCCTTTTCTCTGTTACCTAACCCACAGCTTTTGGCATATTTGTCTGTCTCTGTCTACTCACCTTTTAGTTCTCCAAATTTGTCACTGTGTTTACTGATTGATTCCCCCATGGTGGTCTCCCAGTTTGCTCACAAAGTTCCAAATTTGTCACTGTGTTTCCTGATTGATTCCCCCATGGTTGTCTCCCAGTTTGCTCGCAAAGGTTTTTCCCACTAGGAAGAATTCTCCATCATTTCCAAAATAAATGCTGGCAAGTAGGCTTTTCTGATGATCAGGGCTAGCTGCTCAGTGCAAGTCATCTCCCCCCCTCGCCCCCCGTTCATATTGAGCATAGCAGAGACCACCAACAAGTTGACAGAACTTAGAGGCTAAGACCATTCTCTCATGATTATGACTAAAAATATGTCCTACCTTTATGGCTGGTAGAAAATGGACTCCAACTAGCACTTTTCTATTATGTATATAAGAATTTCCAAAGCTTTGGTTCAGAAAGAAACTTACACAATTTAAGACTGAATTCTTCAGCTAGAAATACACTACACTAAGAATCAAACGCAGAGGTCCATGTCAAATGACCTCAACAAACCTTGTTCAGAAACACTGCTCTCCATTGTCCTGCTAGTTTCAAAAGCAACTCCTACCACTGTCTCATCTATTGATTGATTGATTGATTGACTGGTATTAATTTTAAAGCAATTCAAATATTTCAAAATTGTTTCTGCAGGGACCTACTGCAACTCACGCTATGTATCTTCTGGAGAGCACTGATTTATTTATTTGCTTTTTGGTTACTCGAGTTGTGAAGGATAACCCTTGCCCCCAGAAAGGAGGAAATGTACTTTGTTTTTTAAGGATCAAAGAAGATATCTGTTACTAGAGGTTACCTCCAGGATCACACCTAAAGGTTATAGAGTAAAGAGCAGCCTAAGGATTAGTAATCTTTTATTTATGCCTTTGGGGTCCCAAGAAATAGTGAATTTAACTGCATACAATTACACAGCTCCTTCTGGCCAGTCACATACATTCCCATCCCATCTCTGTTTCTTGTGCATGAACATTCTCAGGTAATCATGCTTAGCAGCAATGCAAAACCTGAGGATTTTCTGCTCCTAACAGACTTGATTCCATGCTCTGCCCACTTGACTGAATCAATGCATGGTCTACATTCCAGGGAACTCTTTTCTGTTTTATACTGTTATCTTTTCCGAAGAGTCAAACCATTATGTTCTATGTAAACTGAATATAGCTAAATTCTTCTCTTTTCTTACCTGAAGTATTTGGAGTGTGAACTGCAAAGTCATATGTGTTGCCCTTCAGCCCTTTCCCTTAGGAGCACTAGTTCAAAATTCTACAGAGGTTCTGGTTTCATACATTCCAACACAGGGCTGAACGTCGCCTCTCAGTGAGAAACACTGGTGAAGCCAGGAAGCTGTGGTGCCAAAGCAGACATGATCCAGAGAAAAGAAAGGCTGCCTGGGAGAAAGCCATTGACTGGGGCTCCTGGGAAGGGTCCTACCTTCCTTCTCCTTGTGTCTCCTTTGCAGGCAGTGGGGAATGGACTCGATCTGTTCTGAGAGAAGAAGAAGACTCTGACCAGTCCTGTCAGAAGGGACAGACACAGGGACTCTCCTCTGGAACCCAGATACTGGATCACAAAGACACAGGTTTAGATGTCAAGGGAGGATAAACGAACGCTGGCTGAGAACTTGGACATTTGTTCTAGATGCCACTTAAGACATCAGGAACCCAAAAGCCCCCTTGTAAGTTTTTTTGGAAAGTCAAAAATGCGACACAATAATTAAAAACAAATATCCCAGAAAATTCTTGCACTTAGGTTCTGCTTGGCCAGGGAGCGTAGGCTGCGCATTAAACACCCCCCCCCCAAAAAAAGCCCCTTCCACAGGGCAGCTGTGAGTCAGAAGCTACAGCTCCATGAAGACATTTTCTGAGATGACTTCCAATTCAGACCGGCTCCCTTCAGCAGCCTCTCTCCTGCGATACAAAAGATGTGGCATCTTTGCAGACATCATTTAAATGCCAATTTTCATGCCTCCTCTTCCAAGTTATGGCACTTAGAACATCAATATTTTAAGCAGTTCAAGTATTTTTTTAACTTTTAAATGAGTCATTCACTCTCTTAGCAGAGAAGAGGTAAAATAAAATGTCAATGACTAAAAAAAAAAAAAAAAAAAAAAAAGTCAAAAAAAAAAAAAAAAAAAAAAAAAACACGGAAACTACTGCTTCAAAGACAGAAGCACAGAGCTCCTGATCCACTGGTAATTGCCTTGAAACTTGGAACACAATGCTAGTCGGGACAATGGGGCTTCAGTCACTCGGCAGGAACTCAAAGGCTGCTGGAGACAGTGGCACAGTCCTCTCTCCGCAGCACTCAACGGGCCACATATTGTGGTAAATTTCTTCACAACTCTCAAAGAGATATAAGGACTCATGCGTGACATCCAGGAATTTACATTTATCTATTAAACAATTTCAGATATTGGGGGGGGGGGGACAACCCTCCCTGGGGCATCTCCAGACCTGTTCTGCTCACTGAACTTTGCTGAAACAGAACCAGATTTTAAGCCAGGGATGATTTCCGCAAGCATCGCAGGCACAGTGCCAAGCCTTCCACTGTTCTGTTACAAAAGGGGTCTTCTGATTTTGCCACTAGCACCCTAGAAGTCAGAGGTAGCAGGAAGCAAAGGGGCCATTGCACACGGTCCCTCATTCTGTAACAACTCAAGCATATGGATCCCCTGCAAACCGAGGCTTCCTTTCCTTTTGGCCATGCAAAGTAGAGATGAGCTCAATGAGAAGTAAGATCCCTTCATTCTGAAACCAAATGTGAGTGACCATGACCCACATTCAGGTCGCTCCACATACCATTGTCAAAACACTCTCTTAATAAAAGTATCCTGAAAACAAAACTCACAAATAAGAGTGGATTTACAATACACGGAGGGCAGCACTGGGTCTGCGGATTTTAGAAAGACCGAGAAGTCTCAGACATATCTGATGACGTCCTTGGCCTGTGGATTGGTGGAGCCTAATTGGTTTTACATTCCATAAATTATTTCACTTAACAGTCAAAACTATCTAGGTCAAACAGAAAGGTAGACAATGAAAAGCTACCAAGCGGTGGGAGGAAGAGCCTGAGATAATTTGCCTCGGGACCTGTAATGTTGCCACACTCCACAGTCACTGCATCACAGACTCAAGGTTTACCCTTGTTTGCTCCTTTTCCCCCATCTCTTTATTACCCCCCCTTCTTCTCTTATTCTACTTAATCCCCTGTGCATTCAATTACTGCCATTCTTCTACCTTTGTGTGTCTCTTTTTAATGACATAATTTATCTCATTACGATTACACCTAAACACATGGATGGAATCCTGTTTTCAGGCACATGAATCCTTTAACCATGGGTAAGCCACTGAAGAGAATGTCTCCCTCCTTCGTCATCTGTGAACTGACTACAGCACCTCAGGGAGGGTTGAGGTAGAACACCTAACTCTTTAAACAAGGAAATCTATAATGAACTGTAACCGTCCAAGGCTGAACTACATACATCATTCCCAGGGGTTTCTGGGGTTTCTTCTATATGTTTGCTTCAGTGATCCTTTAATGTGTTTTAATAAGTATATCACAAGGAAGCCAAGGCAGACTATACAACAATGGCATACTGTGCAGGTTGAATGGAACTCCACCTCTCAAACACATAATCCACAGACACAGAGTAAAGAGTGGGGGTTTAAGCACATGCGGTTTCTGCACTTGAATTAGCCAAACAACTGCAGTTATAGGTAACCAGAGACAAAATGCAGGACACAGCTACAGCCCTGGGGATTTGGGTTAAACAGAGAGTCTGCTGAATCACTCTCCCAGTTTTGGAAGTCAACAGACAGCATCAAAGAACAACATTGGACTCTCCGGCTCCATAAGACCCTTGGTCCCAAGAAAGCCCCTGGCGTCTTCCCAAATCATCTCTCCAGAATCGTAATAAAGCAGCATGACACAAATGGAATGGCATATGGAATCTGAAAGGGAACGAAGAGTGAAGTCCGAGCGGCTAACTACTCAGCTATAACACAGCTTTTATGTGAACAGATATCGATAATTCCAATTTCCTCCAAATGAATGCTAAAATGCTAAAATTCATAGTAGTTGAAAAAACTTGAGAAATCAGAAGAAAGAGCCACACAAGAAAGAATATGGGGAAGAGAAAGGAGGGTCACTCTATCAGCCTTCTTTGGGGTCTTTCTGGAGGATTACATAATGGCCACTCTCCTACCAATTACTCAAAATCAATACTTGGCCAACATTACTTTTCTATATTACAAATAACAGGATTCCATAGACAAAGCAACAGAATAAAGGCTGAAGAGATAGTTCTGTGGTTAAGAGGACTGGCTGTTCTTCCAGGGTCCACATCAATTCCCGCCACACCCATGGCAGTTCACAATCAACTGTAACTCCAGTACCAGAGGATACAATGTCTTCCTCTAGCCTTCATAAGGACAGTGTGCACATAGGCATACATACAGGCAAAATACCCAAGCACATAAAATAAATATCAACAATAGTAAGTGATTTAGGAAAACAAAAGGTAACTATCATTTTTATTTAAAACTAAATCTGCTGTCAGCTGGTACCCTGGGCAAGAAGAGGCCATGTGTGCACATGTGTGTGTGATATTCATTTGCACATCACTTCTACACCATCCAGATTGTTCTTTCATGTCTTCACTATTTCTGCTTAAAGTTTTTCCAGTAAGACACAACTCCATTTCTATCTAAATTGTGTGCCTGCAGAAATGCATGCCAGTAGTATTCTGTGTCATTAAACACTGGACACATCTACTCGTAGTCCAATGGAAAATCTGAGTGGTGCATACGCATCATAGCTTTAAGTGTGATGACTAAATCCTTTGGATTGTGGTTAAGGGTTCTAGGCCTAAGTTGTAGTCATGCAATGGCTATTGAGCGTTTTCAGGGAGTGACTTCATTATCTTCTCAATGTGTCTTTTACAGCATCATGATCCCAAGACTTGGTCTGCTCAATGAACTGACATAAATAAGAGAGATTAACACACTAAGTAGCCGTCTGAGTTCCATGAGGGACACCAAGTCAAAGGCAGTCTGTGGTGTTATGTTTTCTTTAGACTGAGAGGTCAGAAGAAGTATTTTTTTTCAACATCAAAGAAACTCAGCTAGCTTAAGCATTTTCAGTAAGTTAACCAACAGACAGCATGATGTCAACAGGCATTTCTAGGAAATAAAATAATGGCAGTGATTCCTGGAGGTCTTAAAAGAAAAATCATTCTCTGATTTTTCTCACTTAGGGTCTTTGTTAAACAGCGATTGCATTACAGAAAAGTATCATTTAAACATAGAACAGAGCTGGTTCTGTCACAGAATACTATGTGACCCTGAGGTTGCTTACATGACCATTGCTAATGAGAGATGCCATCACAATTACAGCATGATTACAGCAAAAAGATTAATAGTGTTGAGTGAGATTGTTATAAACGGCAAGGCAAACAAAAGCCCATGCACATAGTATCCCTCATTCACCTTCTAATATGCTTCCTGAGAAGTTAATATGAAGATGGTCCTCAGGTAAACCACAGACCTAACATGTTCCACTTCTGAGATTCAGCTCATAAAATAAACTGAAACTAAGCTTAGAAGAGTTAATGGACACAAGACAGAATTGAACCTATTTAAATATTAAATTACTGGGTACTGCCTATACATAAAACTCAATAAAAGTGTGGACAAGTAGGAGATCAATGGAAATTATTTGTGGAAGAGGGTGTTTGTGTTGGAACTTGCAATCTAAAAGACTGCAGTAAAAGAACAGAGAAGAGCCAGGACGGTGCAGGCTGAAACAGAAGGCAGTGTCTGTTGTAGTTACTTGTATAAACTCGTTACACATTCAAACTTCTCTTCGTCCCATAAATTTTGTGAACTAGGTACTATTATAAGCCCCATTTTACAGTAGAAGAAATTGAGGCTGAAGAATTAAGTAGTGTGTTTTGGACATAAATATGGCCTTACCTTCTCCTTGTTAGCAAACCTTTGGCTTGTAACATGTCCCAGTTTTCAGAAAAGTGAAGATATATAAGTATAGATACATTCAATATAGAGAGAGCCACATTTAAATGAAGAGAAATATTATTTATTTGATTCTCTGCCCACCTCTCTGTGTGTACGTGTTTGTGTGTGTATAACCTGAAGAAAATCTGGCAAAAACCTCCACTTATATCTACTTATGAGATAGCAATGTAGAAGTCAGTGACCACTGTGGAAAATAAAATTTATAAAAAGAAATTCAAAAAGCTAGAATCATGCAAACAGAGACATGAGTCCTCTGTGTCTGTGTTATGACTGATAAGATACTAGACATTATCGATTTGATAACAAAGTCTATGAAAATCAAATTCTATTACAAAAGAGTTTATGGCAAATGACTGATAATGTTCTTAGTAATGGAAGCATCTTATTTTTAACAGACGCAATATTGCCTGTGGTTATATGACTCTCAAGATGAGGAGATTGTATTAGTGAAAATAATATCTATCCATCCAGGTCTCTGAACTGTTCCATGAACGAAGGCATGGTTCACAGCAAACAGTCATCTTACGGCATCGCCTTCATCTTTAGCAAATACAATGGCATCATGATGATGCATTAGAAGGGGGTCACGCATCCAACGTTTATATAAAATTGGCCACAGAAATGGACCCATAATCCTGGAGACTTGTCTTGCTACTTTGCCATGCCTGACTTGGTCAATGGAGGCTAGGGATTTAAATCCACAGTTTGATTAATTCCATTCAATTAAAAAATAATTTTAAGTTTTTAAAAGAAAGGAATAAAAGTGAATGATATGTTCTCGAAAATTTAAAAACAACAAGATGGCCTTTTTTTTTTTAATGGACATCAGCTTTGAGTGAATGTACTACCTCAGTCATTATCCTCATAGATTCATCTAAACATATTGTGAAGAAGATGGGGCCCAGCAAGATGGCTCAGCATATAAAGGCAAGCCACCAAACCCCAGGGACCCATGTTTGAGTCCCAGAGCCAGACCATAGAAGGAGACAACTCTCTCCCACAAGCTGTCTTCTAAATTTCACACATGAGCAGTGGCACATGTGTGCGTGCACATGAGTGTACACATACACACACACAGAGAAAGAGAGAGAGAGAGAGAGAGAGAGAGAGAGAGAGAGAGAGAGAGA
>NC_034597.1:88708325-88709346 GCF_900095145.1 Mus pahari
ATGCAGAATTTTTCTAAAAGAAAATGAAACTAGTGTATTTAAACAAAACCATAATAAGAAACAAGTGGAAAGAAGAAGTCCAATGCAGACCATATTCACTACAGATGACATGCAGTGCCTTGACCTCTATAAGTAAATCTGCATTTACTGGACCAAACTAAACTAAAATTTTTAGTAATCTGCTTTTGATATTTCTTTTAAATTGTTTATTATCCAATCAATGTGACTATTAGTTACAAAAGCTGGAAGAATGTAGCTACAAAGACAGACTGTTTGCAATAATGAAATGGTTTCAAGTGGGAAGACACGGACATGCCCCCCCCTCCTTTCCGTGCCCACTAGTGCTTCTCTGATCTTAGACACACAGCTATCTCAGCAGTCTTGTTGATAGATGAGAGATCATATGACCTTGATGCACTTGGTTCCTCAGCATTACGCAAGACTATGATGCTCAGCTGCTGGCCTGCCCACTTCATCTCTGAGAGTAACAAAACCACCTGTTTTGTGGTTGTGTAGTGGGTGGATGCTCTAACTTTCTCTATGTTTCCTACTTCTCTGTATGGGTACCAGTTTTGGCTGGATGCCAGACATTGTCCTTTTCAATGTATTTAGGGATTCAGGTTCGTGACTTCCTCTGGGGTGGCTTTGGTTCTGGAACAGAGCTGAACTACACACAGACCAGTTTGACCCTTCCAGTGGCCGATTCCAGACTGATTAGGGAAGACACAAGTCTGATGGATCGAGGACTAGCCGACAAGCATTCATCCGGGAGTCTCTCTGGGCTCTCCCAGGACCCATGCTTGCACTTTGGTTTGCATACACATGTGAGCTTCAAGCATCACTTGGCTTCTGTCTCTCTAGATAGTAGATGTGTGTCTTCCTTTTTTTGGCAGAAAGCTAATCACCCAGCCAAAAGCTTTGATGCCCTCTGTGAAGGTCTCCGGCACACAAATTTTTTTCTTTCTTTTTTTTTCCATTTTTTCCATTTTTATTAGGTATTTACTTCACTTACATTTTAAAT
>NC_034597.1:88709651-88723778 GCF_900095145.1 Mus pahari
TCTCTGTAACCCCTTCCATGGGAGTTTTGTTCCCAATTCAATGAAGGGGTGAAGTGTCCACATTTTGGTCTTCCTTCTTCTTGAGTTTCATGTGTTTTACAGATTGTATCTTGGGTATTCTAGGTTTCAGGGCTAATATCCACTTATCAGTGAATGTATATTATGTGAGTTCTTTTGTGATTGGGTTACCTCACTCAGGATGATACCCTCCAGATACATCCATTTGCTGAGGAATTTCGTAAATTCATTGTTTTTAATAGCTGAGTAGTATTCCATTGTGTAAATGTACCACATTTTCTGTATCCATTCCTCTGTTGAGGGACATCGCGGTTCTTTCCAGCTTCTGGCTATTATAAATAAGGCTACTATGAACATAGTGGAGCATGTGTTCTTATTACCAGTTGGAACATCTTCTGGATATATGCCCAGGAGAGGAACTGCTGGATCCTCCGGTAGTACTATGTCCAATTTTCTGAGGAACCGCCAGACTGATTTCCAGAGTGGTTTTACAAACTTGCAGAACCACCAACAATGGAGGAGTGTTCCTCTTTCTCCACATCCTTGCCAGCATCTGCTGTCCCCTGAATTTTTGATCTAAGCCATTCTGACTGGTGTAAGGTGGAATCTCAGGGTTGTTTTGATTTGCTTTTCCCTGATGATTAAGGATGTTGAACATTTTTTGAGGTGTTTCTCAGTCATTCGATATTCCAGCACACTCTTATAATGCCATTTCTTCCATTGTTGCCAGCTGTCACAGCCTCTCCAGGTTCCATTTCCTCCTCAACATAGAGACACTGCAGGCCTTGCTTGGTAATTTCCCCCTGCTTTACAGCTCTAATGCTATCTGTAGGACACAGAGAGGTGACCTCTCGTTTTGTTCTTGTGCTGGGCGTTATTGCCTCTTGTACAATAGGTGAAAAATAGGATGCCTATTTTGTTTCATGTTCCAGGAGTTTGTGTTGGAAAGTCGATTCCCACAACAATCAACCCTTCCTGGTCAGAAATGAAATTCTTCCATGGGTTAAGTAGAATATTTTTGTGAAGCACTTCATAAACTGTATCAACACACAAAAGCAAGCTCAAGAGAACATATCTAGACAGAGAGAAATACATGCTTCATGGTATAAATATGTGTACTCCTGAGGCAAGGATGAGAAACCTGGACCACAGTCTGGCACAAGATCAAAATTCACTCAGAAGGTTAATTTGCTTCTACTCCAAATCGTGAAATTCCTCAAAGCATCTGAAGAAATATCCTTTTTTATATAACACACTGCCCCTATAAAAATGCAAATGTCTCTCAGAAAAGATCACATGTTCCGTTCTCCCCATTTGATGAGTCTTTTGTGACAACAGTTCATCTCTGGGACCCTTGAACCATTGTATCATAATGGGAAGGTGGGGCCTTGGGATGGTGGGCCACAAGAGAATAAAGCTGAAGGAGAAAGACTCCAGCTAAAGGGAAGGAGGAAGGACAGAATTACCAACTTCCTCCGGTGCCCAGGGCAGACCCTGCAGGAGACAATTTGTGTTCCAGTTATATTTCCCTTGGGTACTATCTGTAATTACTATCACAGCTCATTGATTTTCAATTCTTTCTATTAATATATTTATTGGCCATTCTGACATTATTAAATTCAGACCAACTCTGCATCTTCAGTAGATGATGTCTCTTCCCTAAGAGCAGAAATTCTGTGAGTGTAGAATTTTCTCCTACTCTTTAAAAAAAATAAGACTTCACACATTAGCATGATCACAGTGTCTGTGTATGCTTTGCTTTGAAACCATGTTCCTAACACTCTTAAGATTTTACTACAGATCAGAAGATCTCCACTGTGGGTCATCAGAGCATATGAAATGATAAGCAAATTCATATCTCTAAGATGATTCTACCAATTTCCTAGCAATGCCAGTCCTTGTTCCACAGTGGGAGGAGAAATAATGAGGCCCTGTTAAAGGGCAACGCGAGTGGCATTTTTAATAAATGCCTCCTCTTTACTTCTGACAAAATCATTAAAGTAACTGTATCTAAGACTCCACACACAGATGTACATTAAAGATTTAATGTAAAATTAAACAAAGATATTAACCAAGGGAAAAAGCGAGACTTGTTGGATTTTTTGGTCCCTAACATTGCTGAACTGTAACACAATTGCCTGCCTTAAAGTAAACATTCCATAGCATATCTCCAGGATCAGCTCCAGTACTTGCATCTGTCTATATTTCTTTAGGAAGTGTAAGAATTGAGGTCTCGTTCAAAACAGCACCAGTCTCAGAATCCTCTCCTTGTGCCGTGTGGCAAACAAGCACTCGCTTACAATAAACAGTGTCTGAATGAATGACTGTTCATCTAGCCCTGCCTATTCATGAGCTCCTGCACTGAGATGATGAGGAATAATGAGTACCATAAAGCATGAAGTCTCCTCCATTACAGCTGCTTCACAGAGCTCATCAGGACTCTGTGAGACAGAAATACCTTCAGCCCTGGGCTAGGAGTGTCCTGCAGAATGTTCTGGAAAAGTTCCCTCAAGCTCTCTCAAAGGAAAACAGCAGACTCTGTTGCCTTTCCAGCCCCACACACTGTGTCTAGAATATTGATGCTCATCAGAACTTCTGCTCTGGGCAAATCAAAAGGTGCAGGCCTGTCAATCTAGCTGCCCTGAAGGCTGAAAGGTGGAGACCTACCTGAGCTGTACAGTGAGTTCCAGGCCAGTTTGAACAACTTAGTGTGACCTTGTCTCAACAAACAGAAAGTCAATGGATATCTAGCTACCTGGGAAAGCCCTTGCTTAGAATGAGCAATACTTTAGAGTCCAGGGTAGGAAGGAGGCCTGCAATTTGAGATTTACCTTAAATGTGTTTGTTAAATCACAGAAAAACTAATATATATGTTTAAAAATCTCTACTAAAAATAAAACCAAAACTCAGGAAAGCTGTAGCAACTGTACAGAGCCAACAGGGCTTGCTTTTTACTTCAGTAGGGAGAGTGTTTATCTACTCTCCACCACAGACAAGCCAGCTACTGTGCGGCTAAGTGGTCACACTATTTCCCAACTAAGGACATGGGCTGAGAGAGAATTAGCATGATTGAAAGAACTAGTACCTGATGCAATAGGCAGCTGCACTCTCTCACAGGACTGACTTTAATGTCTTTGCGGTTTTTGTGTCCACACACAAGTAGCTTCAATTGGAGTATGATGGTTAAATCTACCATTGGAGATGCTCTCCCACACCCCTTGACCCTCTAGATCATAAGATATAGAGGAAGCCTGGGAAATAGCATTCCCCCCCCCCCAACACCCTCACTGTACAGAGGAGGACAGAGAGGACCAGAGATGAGAAGAAACTGCTTAATGTCACTCAAGCCAGTAAACTGCGGGGCGAGGAATAAAGTCGTATTTTATGTCTTTGAGGGAGGCCCTTTTTCTCTACTCAACCTCCTCTCTAGTATGATAGTTCTAGAACTCTTTTTCTGCTGTTCCCCTTTGCTTAAAAAACATGTTAGAACATCCAAGGGCTGGCAGCATTTGGGAAGCTCTTATAACAGCAGGGTATATGCACCAGAGGTCACAGACAAAGTCATTCCCTCACTCCTTGCTGTGCCCCTGCAGTATATCATAAGGGCACATTCCCGTGCTGCAGGCTGCTCAGCAGCATATCCTATGTCAGGACGAGCTTGAAGGAAACTGAAGTAACAGGACAGTGTACTGATCTTCGACATCACTAAAAGTATGAGCCTTGGAACTCTGCACAGAGCGAGCTAATGCCTATATGTGGCTATTCCTACTTTAGTTCACATGGCTACAAGGCAAGGACCTCTGTCACCAATGAGAATGTGAGTGTCCAAAACGTGCAATTCCGTGTTTATGTTCACAGTTACCATATGAGATTAAACAAATCAAGCTGACCAATAGCTGATTGCAGTTGCATACATGCCAGGATGGGTAGAATGAATAAGCATTGGATAAATCACATATAAATTGAGCATGTGGCATGTACTGAGAACCAATAAAAGTACAAAGAAGAAATCAAAGAGCAATCTCTAAGAGCTTGCATTCTGACCCAAGAGATGTAATCAAAATCCACACTTACAATTTTCCTTAAGTGAAGGGCAGACAAAACTTCCCAAGAAAGATTTAGCCATGTCCAAATCCGTCATTTATTTGATATTCTGTAATCTAAGGTTAGGGGATAAGGGAAAGCTTTTCTAATGGTGAGAGTGACTGTCGAACACAAGAGGAGCTACATGTGTGTACAAGTAAAACACGAAGACATCAAGGTGACTCAGATGTGAGCTCAGGTGCTTATTCAGTCAGCTACCTATTCTATCAGCCATGTCCACTCTCCCTCATCCCAGTTATCCTCTACATCTTCCTTCAAGACTGTGAGATGTGCTCACCAGGTCCTGAATTCCTGGGAGACATTGAAATGGACAGAGAGCAGCAGACAGAAGAGAGGAAAGCTGAGGGGTGATTTACCACAAGCAGGACAGAAGAGAGTCTGCCATGGGAAATGGAAATGGAAAGTGTATGAAATTCTTGAATATGTTGCATAGAAAAAAAACAAAGCAAAGCCCCTCTTTCTTTCTCGAAAACCTTAAGGTTGATTTGTGTATCTTAAAGGCAGTGTTGTCCTGAGACATGGCTGTTACAGACTGGATAAAGGTGACAACTCCAGACTCCTTTGTCCACTGCTACCACATAGCGGGGTCTCCTCCATGTTTATTCCTTGTAACCAGCACAGATCACCATTTTCAAGACTCCATAACTTCATTCCCCACGAACATTCATTTAAATATCTCTTACATATTGACATTTTATGACACGTTAACTTCAATCAGCTATCACATGGGAAAAATGTTAGAAAAATCTTTAAAACTCTAGCTCTTTTTCTCTAAAATAAATCTGAGGTGCAGAACTCAGATATGCTATGCAGCACTTATCCCATGATTTCTACTGAAAAGTGGTGTAACATGAAAATCACTAAAGTTTTAGATTTTATCTATTTGTAAGGAGACTCAAAAAATTTAGAGAATGCAAATTATTATATTCTCTGAAGAGTTGAAGTCATAATCATGTCAGTAAACACTACAGGTAGTTTCTCTTAAAGCTTTCCCACAGAAGAAAAGAGGATTATACCAGTCGTAGAGCTAAGAAATCCATATAAAACTGAAATAAAAACAAAGGTTTTATTTCCTTCCATCATGTAAAAGCTAATTAGAGTACCAACATCAGTGCCACTCAAGGAAAACAAAGTTGATTTTATGAATAGGAGTTAATTAATAATTAGGATGCCACGATTGTTTCCTGTCCACATTTAAGGACAAACAGAACTTTCTACAAATCATGCGATGTACTATTCCTATTCAAGATAAAACTCTGTGAATATTGGTCTTTATTTCCTGAAAACCCTAAGTCTTTCACACAAACCTTACTTTGAAACTGAAAAATGACCCAAGACGTAGAAAGAATTTGCTACATGTTGTTAGAGCCTATAAGGCTGGGGACAGTGACCTCTGGTTTTAACCCCAGTCCACACCATAACTTATGAGTTTCTGTCGTTTGTGCCCTTCTCTAACATGTATGGCTTCAATAGATTTATTGTTGTTCATGTTGAAGAAAGCACAATGAGATCAAAAGAAAGCGGGAAAATACAGATTGCCCTCTCCTCATTTCTCCTGTCAGGGAGAAAAGGCCCCCTTACCTATATTATGATGCAGAGAGAAATGAATTGAGTCTATAGAGCACTGAATATATACAAGTCCTCCCTGTTGTTAGGTTAAGTATTCAAAGTTAGAGCCAACTGCATGGTTTGGAGGATGGGGACGTTAACCTGATGTGCCTGACTGGAAACTACAGAGGAGCACAGGACTTTTCCACAAAGCTTATCTCTGAAGAGCTAACATTGGTCCTGTGTGTACTTCTCTTTCACGATAGTCTCTACTCTCTGAGCACTGAGCAGTCCTTATTCCAGCACAGACCTCAAGGATTGTTCGTGATGAGCAGTCTCTACGCATTTGATTTCAGTGTTAGAAAGGCCAGTGCCACACATCCAGATGACATGTCCTCCTCAGCCACTGGAGAGACCTGATTAGAGCGCAAGCTTGCAGTGAAAAGAAAGGACTGCTTAGTGCAGAGGCATGTGGGACTTACTGAAAGAACCAAAGGGCTCCTACAGGCCCCTAACCTCAGCAGTCATGACAAAGATGATGGCACACTAAGACGCTAGACCTAAGGAAGCTCCAGGTGGTCATGACCACACTGACTGTCAGCCTAATATTTGTGAGGCTCTATTAAGCTTTAAAAACATTTTTTTTACCAAGATTTCTTTACAAAATTACAAATGCTTAGTTTTGATTTCCTTTAGTAAGGCATACATTACTTAGGCATAAATGATATATTTATGTTGTCTGTCAGCTTTCTGTGCTGCCTAAGAGTGTCATAAGGTGTGTGGCCAGTGTGTACCCAGGGATACAGTGATTTCTCCTTTAAATGCCATGGTCAGATACCATAATCATTTATACTGGCTTTATTGGTTTCCATTAGGGAAGCTTTGAATGTTATTAATAATAAAATTGCCAGTTGTGGTTTCATATGAATTCTGTGTTCCTAGATACTCTGTTTTCTGTATCCATAAGTTAATTCATGAATTTAGCTATGCTTCTGGGTACTTTTCACATTAAGTGTCACAATTTTATCAACCATCTAGAACTGGTACAGTTTTTTAAAAAAATGAGAATTACTAGATACAAATACAACCAAGAAATCCATTTAACCAACAGTTAGAACTTCATACCTTTTCTCTGCCATTTCCTAACTTAGAACATCGCCCCGAGGAATTATACTCCCATCTTAAGTTCAGTACTTTCTCTTTACTCTGGATTCGGTAGCTTTGCATGCAACAATTTTCACTCATCCGCAAGTGTCTCCTAAGGTGTACCATGAAGTCCTGAGTTTCAGAACACCTCAAAGGGAATGCTGGTGTTTAAGGTTGCAAGTGGATGAGAGTCAACCACAGGCTAAAGTGATTCCTTGGGGGGGCGGGACAAAAGAGACAGGGCAACTCTGCTAGTGAATGGCCCAGTCATGAGAGGGAGGGGGCCTCTGAGGAGGTCTCTGCTTACCCCTTGTTCAGATTCCACAAGCTCGGTTTTGACTCTGACTGCAGGCATTCCATCAAGCATTAGCATTCTGTTCTCAAGGGTGCTGAGATTCTGAGGATAGAAGAAAGAGTGACATTCAGTTCCAAAGCAGCACCAGAAGAAACATCCCTGGGATTCTTCCTTCCTTGCCAACCCTCAAGTACTGCTGACCTAATTCTTCAAGAATGGAGCCTAATTAAATGAGGATATCAGCATGACCAATTATCCTCCTATGTGAACTTTCATTTGAAATAATGACTAGGAAGTTGACTAAATCAATGTGACTCTCTGACCCCTGGGTTGGAGGTCAGGCTATAATAAACTGCAGTGTGGAAGCATTACATTAATTTATATGGGGCTAGAAAATTTATCACACCTTCTCAATAGTGGGAGGAAATACACGGCAAGGTTCTTTCTCTTGTTCTTAGTTCTGCAAGCTGTCTTGTGTACATAGCCATAAATGAAAATTCAGATTAAAAAAACAAAACAAAATAAAAATCCTTATATTGTCTAAGCCTGAATAATCAAGACAAAGTAATATAATCCTAGATTTGCTGAAATTTTATATTATGCCAATCCTGAGCAAATGAAAATTCCTACATATTAGCTCCCAAGAAACTATTTTAAAAGACCCAACATGAGTTTTAATTTGAAAGGGAACAGGTAAACGTCATCAATAAGGAACAGGCAGGACATTATTCTTACACATTTTTGGCCCAGTTTATTGCCTCTAAAGAAAAGCCACATTGAACCAGCGGCTCAACAGAGTTCATGTGCTGAAGGGAAGATGAAATCCAGTTTATGTTTCACAAATTCTCTCTGCTTTAGGTGCTTTCCGGATCAGACATCTACACAGGCAATCAGAAAGTCACACAAGTGGGACCCAAGTTGACTCGTAAAACACATTCCAAATATGCCAACTTCAACTTGACAAGTTATATCAACTTAGAAGTTGACATGACTGATCCTGAAGGTTCAGAGAAATCTCTGTGCTCAGTGGCCTTAGAGAGGTGACAGGACACTGAAGAGATCTTACTAAGTGGGTATGCGTGTGTGTGTGTGTGTGTGTGTGTGTGTGTGTGTGTGTGTGTGTGTAATAAAAGCATTATACATATACATGTATAAATTTGTATTATATACATACAAATATATAATCCCAAATGTGCATATAACTTGTTTCTTGTGGGTTAAATTTATCAACTTATTAAAAATGCATCTCAACATTTGTTAATTGGTTAGTACACCAAATCTGTGTATATGCCGTTCCTAAATAACTTGCTTACAGGGTGAAAAAAGGTAGTATCGTTTCCAGAGTTTGATGTTTTCACTTTTCAGGCAGCCGGTTTTCATGAAAAAGTTAAATAAGTATGCCATTCCAACACATCACAAGGGGAGATTTTATTACCAAATTCTACCAACAGGGCACATGCAGTACCAGTGAAGGGCTCTCTTTGGGAATCTTCTAAGAAGTACAACTTTGAGAGCCTCTCATGGCAAATAGTTTCTTTGAGAGACCCAACAAGTAGAAAATGGCAAGCTGCACTAGTCCTCCTTAGTCGCAAGGAGCATTCAAAAAGATCACACCTAGTGTATTAAGACGTCCTGTCAGGTTTTCCTGGAAGTACAAAACTTTGTCCATAGTTTGCTAGTTTTTCACATCCTGACAGATGCAGGCAAAAGCAGCTACAATATTGCTAGATATCGCTGGTGTGCCCAGTTAATGTCTTCCAAACTTAGAATCTTTTCCTCAAGGCGGGGGTGGGATGGGAGGGTATCATTTACAGCTGAAGTTCTCAGACTAGAACTTGTAGCTTGTTGCCTCCAGTGTGCAGCATTACTAGCTACTCTGGGGGACTTGTGGCTCTACAGCCCTCCACCACTCAGGTGGCTTCTCTGGGCAGCTCTGGGAATCTGGGTTCACAAAACCTCCCAAGGCTGTTTGCTTGGTAGTCAGTGAAGGATGAGTCCCCTACCCTGGAGCAGCCTTACCCAGCCAAGAATGGGAAAAGATATCTTTTATAAGGGAAGGCGGGGCCAAGCTGTAGAATAGTTGGGGGGTGGGGGATGGGGAGGGGAAGGACTGGCTGGAAAGGAAGGCTTAATGAACTGTTAGAGTCTGATTAGGGGCTAATGGCTCTTTTAGTGTTCTGGACCAATTTACAGCTGGTGGACTCTAACCACCGTCTCCCCTTGCTATGATTAACTCAGGAGTTTAAAAACTGCAAGCTAGCCAGGGCTTTGAAGTTAAAATCTGATAAGTCATGAAATCCTAACTGGATCTATTTAGCCAGGGTCCACATGTGCATGCATGCGCGTGTGTGTGCGTGCGTGTGTGTGTGTGTGTGTGTGTGTGTGTGTGTGTGCATTTTAACAAAGTCCAATTTTCCTTGAGAATAACCCCACTTCTATGCGTTTCCAGAAGCATGCCCAGCCACAACCATAACCGACAACACAGTCAGCAATGGTCCCAGCTGGGGGAAAAGAGCCTCCATAGCCGAGCTCTTTAGGTCAGTGAAGTGATTGATAATTAGTGCAGACAACGTTGCCGCATGCACAAATGAAGCATATTAATCTCCACACCCAGGATTCTAATCCCACTTAACAGACTTAGGAGCGCTGAGAGCCCCAACATGCTGAACCATCACCAGGAAGGCACTGAGGGAAGGTGGTACAGCATCCAGTAGTCCAACAGCAGTGAAGACACTTCTAACGTACTGGTAGACACAGCTCAGGCAATAAGACCAGACACATGGGATGTCACATGACTGTAGATTTTAAATATACAGAGGGTTCTGACAGTTTGAAGTTGCTGTCAAACATATCTTGCTACGATCTCAATTAAAACATATTGGCTATGGAATCAATGATTCCAGTGATCCCCCGAGAGGTAAACACAAGGATATCACCATCAATCTTGTTGTCCTGAAGCTATTTGTATACTTATGTTGGATCGACATTTTGATGATATATGTCCCTGAGATTTATAATTTATACTACATATATAAAACTATGTACTTATACACAGCATGTATAACTTGCTTCTTATGAGTAGATTTTATCAAAAGTACCACAAAATTTATTACTTGATTATTATACAAATTCATGTAAAGTTAATGAGAATATCGCTTTGGATATATCTACCTGCCACTTCTGCTATAGTACTCCAACAAGTGGCAGTTTTCCTGGCCAAACATCATATGAGTACAGGGGTGACTGATCCAAGCATACGCAGAACTGACGTGCAGCCAGAAGGGCTGAACTGCAGTGACAGTGACTCGGGCATCCATGGATTGGGCATGACTCCTGGTTCAGCTTCTACAACCTGTTCTAGCCTACAGTGCCGGTCTTTCCTTCTCCCTCCTCCAGACTGTGAGTCCACTGGAATACCGAAGGCCTGGAGAGTCAGTACCGAACTCTCTCTATTTAATTGCACCAGAAAGTTCCTAGTGGTATTTGTTTTGTTCTCTGATGGTCCAAGATATAGTTGCATCTTCTTCTTAATATATACGGCTATGGGTGAAGAGACCTCAGTTGTAGCCATCTCACGTTGAAAGTGATGTCAGAGACGGACGGACAAACAGTTCAGAATGCAGAATGCTCCGCACTAAATCTTGCCATAACTTTATAGCAGATTCGTACAGGCTTCCCAGGTAAACATGCTCAATGCTCGGAGTACCGCCCACATGGTGGGTATGCTAACCCGCAGGAGAAGCCACAGAATCATATTACAGGGAACTTGAGCTTCTACATAAAATAATACCTCAGAGGAGGTGACCTCCCACCGTGTCATTTCTACCACACTACCAAACATTAAAAAATAAAGTAATGGCAGTATTTGCTTTCTCAACCCCACCAGAGATGTGGCGACTCAACTACTAGGTAGGTAACAATTCTAAAACCTGTGCAGACACTCCAGAGAAACCATTAGGTCCTCCCTCTCCTTCTGAGTAAAGTATGCGCACGCCTACTGGGTTAGAATAGTGCATGTGCCTCGGTAACAATTTCAATTTCCTCATCCTTCTGTTAACAACTTAAAATGCCCACCATTTGCATATTTCCTATGGACCCTGCTAAGCACCGGCATTATGGTGCTCATTTAATGCCCACACCACCACAGGGGCTACCTCTAAGGGTGGTTGACACTACCTAGGATTGACACATCCAAGAAGGAAAGGGTTGCCAGTTCCCGAGGTCTCACAGCTAAGTCAGTGGCATCTTGATGTAAACACAGTGTGTAACCCCAAGCTTTTTCCTTCTCAGTGCTACTAATCACCCATTCACACTCCCCTGCCCTGCCTCTTTATCTTCCTTATCAATACATGCAGCCTACTCACAAATGCAAAAAAAAAAAAAAAAATGAACGACTTATCGAAGTTCCAGTGAAAGGAGTTTGGAAGTCTCAGTCAGCGCCCCTCCTAAGGCTCAGCTGGCTCAGTCAAGTGACAATCTTTTGGTAACTGGTAGCAGCTATGTTTTAGGGAATAATAATGTTAAGTCAAATCAGCATCCCGTTTCAAAGCTATTTCATATTTCTTCGTGTTAAATTGAACATATTTTTATCTTACTGAGGTTATGTCTCTATCTATAAATGTCTCCTACTTCATTTAGCCCGTCAGTCCCAGCTTGGTTTCAGCATCCAGGAACTTGGTATAATTTCATCTGCAGGTTTTTTAAAGATACCTTCTTGGTAGCTTGCCCACTATTTCCATAATATGGAATGCATTTGTACAATAGAGTAATATATTATATATTTTATATATGGGACATATGTTCATTGGAATTATATTTTTACTTATAATTACTTGGATAAAGAGTAAGTGTGCTTTTTACCATGCTCCTATATCTTCACTGGTAACTATGTACAGGACACACTAATACCCAACCTACCTGAATGGACACAAAATAATTTGAACTGAAACTTTGCCCTTTTAGCTTCTAACTCAACTTTCCATATTTCATTGTTTTGCAATCTGGAGACAGGTAGTCATATTAATGAACATACACACACACACACACACACACACACACACACACACAGAGAGAGAGAGAGAGAGAGAGAGAGAGAGAGAGAGAGAGAGAGAGAGAGAGACAGACATGTTCATGCACGCACACACAGACACACGCAGAGCCAAGGCTGGCCTAGAACGCAAGCCTCAAGCTTTAACCTCTCAAGTTATCAAAGTGTAAGTGTATGCCTAGATGCTTGGCTTATGATTACATTTCATTTACAGAACTATATCTCATAGACTATGTGCTTTCTATGAGAACACTTAACTTAAAACCTATTGGTGATTTCTGTGATCTATGAGTATTACTCTGAAAAACCTGTATTCAGAGTCAAAAATCAAAACACTTCCACACGAATCTCATTCAGAAGCACCAGCATGTTTGCTGTACTGCTACAGCGGAGATCAGTCTGCAGCCTGCTTTAGTGAAGAGCTAGCTCCACAACATACAGTTTACACAAATATTTAGAAGTGTTTCCTATAAGTAACAGTTGCTAAACCAGCTGTGAAAAACAGAAGCTCTTATTTGAGTTGCAAATGGATGCTTTTTAAAAGGGCAGCAGATCCAACTTGAACTGCAATCCTAAATTAAATTGTCAAAGGGACTGTGCAGCATCTTGCAGATCATATATGCCAACAAAATATTGTCCCACAGGTTGCGAGGTTACAGCACTTACTGAGACTTTAACCATCTTTGAGCAAGAACACATACTATAATGCTCACACGTCACAAAACCATCTCATAACACATATCTCAGGATGCATACCCATCACTACGACACACATGGCAGTACAGGCAACAAGTGCAGGCCTTCCTCTCTTCACTTCATATGCAGAAGTCGGCTTAAATGGCATCTGAGCCTCCAAGTTGCAAGGCCCATTTCAGTCTTAATACAAATCTTACGAGGAAGCCATTTTTGTCCCTCACACGCCAAAGACCACAACAAGAGGGTCAGGTTGAGCAGATCTTGGCTTTAAGCCTGCAGTGAGGATGTCACCCGGCTCTAATCACCTTGTTCCCTTTCTATCTTATTAATAAATCATAGAACACCTATAACAGAAGAAAGGGTGAATCTGGGACTAGACGGGAGGATTAAGAAAGACTAGGAAAATACATGGCCAGAGAAGTGTCAAGCCACCAGTGGCTGAAGGCTAGAAAAGAAAAGCAATGCTCTTGTGCAGGTTTCAGTATTCCAAGCAGATGTCTTGTATGAGAGTTCAAGTGACAAGGTGGTAAGAAGCACTAACAAATGGCCTTGAAATTGGGTAATGATGACAGAAAAGGATCTGGGCTCTAGAAAGTAGGTCAAAAGCAAGATTCATTCAAGGAACAGCACTGAGATGGCTAAAGATCAAGGACTACTCCCAGCAGAGTCCAGATAGACGAACCAGGAGGAGGTAAGAATCACAAAGCTACCCTTGTTATGGGGCTCCTGCTCCAAGCCTCTTTCTCAGGTACAATGGATACCTAACCAAGAACCAGAACGGGAATCACAAGTGTAGGCAAAGGGACCAGTGCAGTGGAGATAGCCCATTCATAGATGATTACCGAGGACATTTGCAATACAACCAAAATATCAGGATAGTACTTTTTCATTAAAAGCAGTGGCATCTCTTGCTCACTGTGTGCCAAGCACTGCTCCATCTGCACTATGTTCACCACATCATTCCTGCATTCCTGTTGACTCACTCAAAACAGCAAGTGTCAGCCACTGAGTTATCTATTTAAGATATACCAATATGCAAAGCAGAGGGTGTTTTTTAGGGTTGTTCTAGTCTCTGAATCCCCAAATAACTTATTTTACTATATCCATTTTAGAAGATGATATTATTTTGAATATTCAGAGAGGTTCTATGAACTCTCCCAAAACCCTGAAAATGATAGGCAGTCTAACATTGAAGCAAGCAACATATGTCTTATCATTGCTACCAGAGTGAGACAGACAAAGACACACACACACACACACACACACACACACA